>NW_024731286.1:0-10518 GCF_018991925.1 Homarus americanus | reverse complement strand
CTAGAAGTTACGTATTGCTCCCCAACCATTATCTGCATGGCCCAACCAACAACTATCTTGACACAGCCCAAACCATTATCTTGTACAAGGCCTCCAACCACACATCTTATATACAGGGCCCCAACCATTATCTTGCAGGGCCCCCAACCATTATCTGACACAAGGCCCTCAACCATATCTTTCAGAGGGGCCACAACCATTATCTTACAGGAGCCTCCAACCATAATCTTAAACAGGTCCCCCAACCATTATCTTGCAACAGGGCCCCAACCACAATCTACACAGGCCCCAACCATTATCTTCTACAAAGGGCCCCAACCATTATCTTTGTATAGGGCCCCAAACCATTATCTTGTACAGGGCTCTCAACCATTATCTACAGGGCCCCAACAATTATCTTGCACAGGCCCCAACAATTATCCACACAGGGCCCCCAACCATTATCTTGTAAAGGGCCCCCAACAATTATCTTGTACAGGGCCCCCAACAATACTTACACAGGGCCCCAACCATTATCTGTACAGGCCCCCAACAATTATATTACACAGCCCCCAACAATTATCTTGTACTGGGCCCCCAACAATTATTCTTACACTGGGCCCCCACCCATTATCTTACACAGGGTCCCCAGCTGTCCCCCTGAACTGTTATCCACACAGGGCACCCAACCATTATTCCTGCACAGGGCCCCCAACCTTATCTGTACAGGCCCCAACCATTATCTTGTACAGGTCCCCAACCATTATCTTACAGCCAACCATTATCTTGTACAGAGCCTCCAACCATCATCTACACAGGGCCCCAACCATTATCTTGGCAGGGCCCCAACAATTATCTACACTGGGCCTCCAACCACTATCTTGCAGGGCCCCAAACTGTTATCTTACACAGGGCCCCCAACCATTATCTTCTACAGGGCTCCAACCATTATCATGTACAGGGCCCCAACCATTATCCTACACAGGGCCCCAAACCATTATCTTGTACAGAGCCTCCAACCAATATCTTGTACAGGGTCACCAACCATTATCTTGTACAGGGCACCCAACAATTATCTTGCTCAGGGCCCCCAACCATTATCTTACACAGAAACCCGAACCATTATCTTGTACAGGGCCCCCAACCAATATCTTACACAGGGCCCCAAACCAGTATGTTACACAGGGCCCCCAACCATTATCTTGTACAGGGCCCCCAACCATTATCTTACACAGGGCCCCAAACCATTATCTTGTACAGAGCCTCCAACCAATATCTTGTACAGAGCCTCCAACCAATATCTTGTACAGGGTCCCCAACCATTATCTTGTACAGGGCCCCCAACAATTATCTTGCTCAGGGCCCCCAAACTATCTACACAGGAGCCCAAACCATTATCTTGTACAGGGCCCCCAACCAATATCTTACACAGGGCCCCAAACCAGTATCTTACACAAGGCCCCCAACCATTATCTAACAAGGGGCCCCAACCACATCTTGTACAGGGCCTCCAACCCTTATTCCACACAGGCCCCTCAACCATTATCTGTACAGGGCCCCCAACCATTATCTTACACAGGGCCCCAAACCATTATCTACACAGGGCCACAACCATTATCTTGTACAGGGCCTCCAACCATTATCTTAAACAGGGCCCCCAACCATTATCTTGCACAGGGCCCCCAACCATTATCTTGTACAGGGCCCCAACCATTATCTCACAGGGCCCCAACCATTATCTTGTACAGGGGCCCCAACCATTATCTTGTACAGGGCCCCCCAACCATTATTCACACATGGCCCTCAAACCATTATCTTACACAGGGCCCCAACCATTATCTTGCACAGAGCCCCCCAACCATTATCTTGTACAGAGGCCCCAACCATTATCTTGTACAGGGCCCCCAACAATTATCTTAAGGCCCTCAACAATTATCTTACACTGGGCCCCAAACCATTATCTTGTACAGAGCTTCCAACCAATATCTTGTACAGGGTCCCCAACCATTATCTTGTACAGGCCCCCAACAATTATCTTACACTGGGCCTCCAACCATTATCTTGCAGGGCCCTAAACTGTTATCTACACAGGGCCCCAACCATTATCTTGTACAGTGCCTCCAACCATTATCTACACAGGGACCCCCAACCATTATCTGTACAGGGCCCCAAACTTTATCTTAAGGGCCCCTAACCATTTTCTTGTACAGGCCCCTACCATTATCTTGTACAGGCCCCAACAATTATCTTGCTCAAGGCCCCCAGCCATTATCTTTCTACCAGAGCCCCAACCATTATCTTGTAAGGGCCCCAAACCATTATCTTCACAGGGCCCATAACCAGTATCTTACAAGAGCCCCCAACCGTTATCTAACACAGGGGCCCCAACCATTATCTTGTACAGGGCCTCCAACCATTATCTACACAGGGCCCCCAACCATTATCTTGTACAGGGCCCCCAACCATTATCTTATACAGGGCCCCAAACCATTATCTTACAGAGGAGCCACAACCATTATCTTGCACAGGCCTCCAACCACAACAGGGCCCCAACCATTATCTTGCACAGGCCCCCAACCATTATCTTGTACAGGCCCCAACTATTGCACAGGGCCCCCAACCATTATCTTAGTACAGGGCCCCAACCATTATCTTGTACAGGGCCCCAACCATTATCTTACACATGGCCCCAAACCATTATCTTCACAGGGCCCCCAACCATTATCACACAGGGCCCCCAACGATTATCTTACACAGAAAACCCCAACCATTATCTTGTACAGGGCCCCAACCATTATCTTGCAGGGCCCCAACCATATTTACACAGGGCCCCCAAACCATTATCTTACACAGAAACCCCAACTATTATCTTGTAAAGAGCCCCCAACCATATCGTGTACAGGGCCCCAACCATTATCTTACACAGGGCCCCTTAACAATTATCTTTACAGGGTGCCCCCAACAATTATCCCACAGGGCCCCCAACCATTATCTTGTACAGGGCCCCAACCTTATCTTTTACAGGGCCCCAACAATTATCTTCCACAGGCCCCCAACCATTATCTTGTACAGGCCCACCAACCTTATCTTACACAGGGCCCCAAAAATTATCTTGTACAGGGCCCCAACATTATCTGTACAGGGCCCCCAACCATTATCTTACACAGAGGCCCCAACCATTATCTCACATAGGGCCCCCCAACCATTATCTTGTACAGAGCCCCAACCTTTATCTTACACACATTCTGTACAGGCCCCCAGCCATTATTACACAGAGCCCCCAACCACAATCTTACACAGACCCCCACACCATATCTTACACAGGGCCCCCAACCATTATTTTGACAGGGCTCCCAACCACATTCCACACAGGGCCCCCAACCATTATCTTTGCAAGCCCCCAACCATTATTCTACAGAGGCCCCAACCATTATCTTGTACAGGTCCTCCAACCATTATCTTAAACGGGGACCCCAACCATTATCTTGCACAGGGCCCCCAACTTATCTCCTGTACAGGCTCCCCAACCATTATCTTTGCACAGGGCCCCCCAAACCATTATCTTGTACAGGCCCCAACCATTATCTTGTACAGGCCCCAAATTATTATTCACAATGGACCCCAAACCATTATTCATACAGGGCCCCCAACCATTATTTTACACAGGGCCCCCAACCATATCTTACACAGAAACCCCAACCAATATCTTGCTACAGGGCCCCCAACCATTATTTGCACAGGGCCCCCAACCATTATCTTACACAGGACCCAACCATTATCTTACAGGGCCCCCCAACCGTTATCTTACACAGAAACCCCAACCATTATCTTGTACAGGGCCCCAACCATTATCTACACAGGGCCTCCAACCATTATCTTGCATAGGGCCCCCAACCTTTACCCTTACACAGGGCCCCCAAAATTATCTTGTACAGGGCCCCAACAATTATCTTGTACAGGCCCCCAACCATTATCTTACACAGAGGCCCCACATTCAACAGGGCCCCAACTATCTTGTACAGAGCCCCAACCTTTATCTTACCATTAATGGCCCCTCAACCACATTATCTGTACAGGCCCCCCAGCCTTATCTTTACACAGAGCCCCCAACCATTATCTTACAACTGGCCCCCACACCATTAGGGCCCCCAACCATTATCTTGTACAGGGCTCCCAAACCATATTATCTTCACAGGGCCTCCAACCATTATCTTGTACAGGGCCCCAACCATTATCTTGTACAGGGCCCCCAACAATTATCTTACACTGGCCTCCAAACCATTATCTTGTACAGGTCCCCACCCTGTTATCTTACAGGGCCCCCAACCACTTTTTGCTACAAGGCCCTAAACTGTTATCTTACACAGTGCCCCCAACCATTATCTTGTACAGGGCCTCAATCATTATTTACACAGGGCCCCCAACCATTATCTTGTACAGGGCCCCCAAACTGTTCCACACATGGCCCCCCAACCATTATCTGTACAGGCCCCCAACCATTATCTCCACACAGGGCCCCCAACCATTATCTTGCACAGGGGCCCCAACCATTATCTTGCACAGGCCCCAACCATTATCTTGTACAGGCCCCAACCATTATCTTTGCAGGAGCCCAAACCATTATTCTTACACATGGACCCAAACCATTATCTTTGCACAGGCTCCCCCAAACCATTATTTTACACAGGGCCCCCAACCATTATCTTACACAGAAAACCCCAACCATTATTTTAGTAGGGCCCCCAACCATTTATTCATACAGGGCCCCAACCATATATATTACACAGGGCCCCCAACCATTATCTTACACAGGCCCCCAACCATTATCTACAACAGAAACCCCAACCATTATCTTGTACAGGGCCCCAAACTGTTATCTTACACAGGGCCCCCAACCATTATCTTGTACAGGGCCGCCAACCATTTTTTTGTACAGGGCCCCAAACTGTTATCTTACATAGGGCCCCAACCATTATCTTGTACAGGGCCCCAAACTGTTATCTTACACAGGGCCCCAAACATTATCTTGTACAGGGCCCCAACAATTGTCTGTACAGGCCCCCAACCATTATCTTACACAGAGTGTCCTAACCATTGTCTCTCACAGGGCCCCAACCATTATCTCCTGCAGCCCCAACCTTTATTCACACACGGCTCCCCAACCATTATCTTTGCTAGGCCCCAGCCAATATCTTGCCACTAAGAGCCCCCAACCATTATCTTACACAGCACCCCACACCATTGAGTTCACACAGGCCCCAACCATTATCTTGCACAGGGCTCCCCAACCATTATCTGCACACAGGCCTCCAACCATTATTCTGTACAGGCCCCAACCATTATTATCTTGCATAGGCCCCCCAACAATTATCTTACACTGGCCCAACCATTATCTTGTACAGGTCCTCTCATTCTGTTATCTTACACAGGGCCTCTAACCACCCCTTGCATAGGGCCCTAAACTGTTATCTACAGCCCCCAACCATTATCTTGTACAGGCCTCCAATCATTATCTTCCACATTGCGCCCCCCAACCATTATCTTGCAAGCAGGGCCCCAAACTGTTATCTTGCCACAGGGTCCCCAACCATTATCTTGTACAGGGCCTCCAACCATTATCTTACACAGGGCCCCCAACCATTATCTTGTACAAGACCCCAAACTGTTATCTTACACAGGGCCCCCGACCATTATCTTGTACAGGGCCCCCAACCATTATCTTACACAGGGCTCCCAACCATTATCTTGTACAGGGCCCCCAACCGTTATCTTACACAGGGCCCCTCACAAGGTAGAGTCGGCCCTGTCATCCCGGGGAAAGGTTGGAATACGTGTACCACACTACCAGTAGTTACCGGGAATCATGTGGTAACAGTGAGAGGGAAACACCTATACCAGTGTTGCCAGATTTTCAAATATAAATAATTATCGTGCTGGATCCACAAAATTATTGTTTCTTTATCAAAATTATCGTACACTTGCAGACATTATTAGTACGTGATTTTATTTATTGGAAAGTTACCTTTTGATTGACGAAGTTATCACATAAGACACTTTAAATAATGTGTGGGAAGGAAGCAAGATTCCCTACGAGACGCCTGATAATTAAATCATAACTGATATTGTCTTCAACTAGACAACAGGAGCACCACATATACAGTCATATATCTATATTGTCTTCAACTAGATAACAGGAGCACCACATATACAGTCATATATCTATATTGTCTTCAACTAGATAACAGGAGCACCACATATACAGTCATATATCTATATTGTCTTCAACTAGATAACGGGAGCACCACATATACAGTCATATATCTATATTGTCTTCAACTAGATAACACGAGCACCACATATACAGTCATATATCTATATTGTCTTCAACTAGACAACAGGAGCACCACATATACAGTCATATATCTATATTGTCTTCAACTAGACAACAGGAGCACCACATATACAGTCATATATCTATATTGTCTTCAACTAGATAACAGGAGCACCACATATACAGTCACATATCTATATTGTCTTCAACTAGATAACAGACACCACATATACAGTCATACATCTATATTGTCTCAACTAGATAACAGGAGTGGCCCACATATACAGTCATAAATCATATTGTCTTCAACTAGACAACAGGAGCACCACATATACAGTCATCATATATCTATATTGTCTTCAACTAGATAACAGGATAACCATATACAGTCATATCTATATTGTCTTCAACTAGACAACAGGACACCCACATATACAAAATACATATCCATATTGTCTTCAACTAGATAACAGGAGCACCACATATACAGTCATATATCTATATTGTCTTCAACTAGACAACAGGAGCACCACATATACAGTCATATATCTATATTGTCTTCAACTAGATAACGGGAGCACCACATATACAGTCATATATCTATATTGTCTTCAACTAGATAACAGGAGCACCACATATACAGTCATATATCTATATTGTCTTCAACTAGATAACAGGAGCACCACATATACAGTCATATATCTATATTGTCTTCAACTAGATAACAGGGAGCACCAGATATACAGTCATATATCTATATTATTCTAACTA
Source organism: Homarus americanus (assembly GCF_018991925.1). Classification (NCBI taxonomy): domain Eukaryota; kingdom Metazoa; phylum Arthropoda; class Malacostraca; order Decapoda; family Nephropidae; genus Homarus; species Homarus americanus. Next base: position 3,437 of record NW_024731286.1, on the reverse strand, counting down.
GATAACAGGAGCAATTAGCTAAGGTTATCACATATCTATATTGTCTTCAACCAGATAACGGGGAGCACCACATATAAATATATATCTATATTGTCTTCAACTAGATAACAGGAGCACCACATATACAGTCATATATCTATATTGTCTTCAACTAGATAACAGGAGCACCACATATACAGTCATATATCTATATTGTCTTCAACTAGACAACAGGAGCACCACATATACAGTCATATATCTATATTGTCTTCAACTAGACAACAGGAGCACCACATATACAGTCATATATCTATATTGTCTTCAACTAGATAACAGGAGCACCACATATACAGTCATATATCTATATTGTTCTTAACCAGATAACAGAGCACTACATATAAATACACATCTATATTAATCAACTTAGATAATATATAACTACATATACAGTCATATATCTATATTGTCTTTCAACTAGACAACAGAGCAATTAAGCATATACAGTCATATATCTATATTGTCTTCAACTAGATAACAGGAGCACTTACATACAAATATATATCTATTGTCTTCAACCAGGATAACGGGACACCATATACAGTCACATATCTATATTGTCTTCAACTAGATAACAGGGAGCACCACATATACAGTCATATATCTATATTGTCTTCAACTAGATAACAGGAGCACCACATATACAGTCATATATCTATATTGTCTTCAACTAGACAACAGGAGCACCACATATACAGTCATATATCTATATTGTCTTCAACTAGATAACAGGAGCACCACATATACAGTCATATATCTATATTGTCTTCAACTAGATAACAGGAGCACCACATATACAGTCATATATCTATATTGTCTTCAACTAGATAACAGGAGCACCACATATACAGTCATATATCTATATTGTCTTCAACTAGATAACAGGAGCACCACATATACAGTCATATATCTATATTGTCTTCAACTAGATAACAGGAGCACCACATATACAGTCATATATCTATATTGTCTTCAACTAGATAACAGGAGCACCACATATACAGTCATATATCTATATTGTCTTCAACTAGATAACAGGAGCACCACATATACAGTCATATATCTATATTGTCTTCAACTAGATAACAGGAGCACCACATATACAGTCATATATCTATATTGTCTTCAACTAGATAACAGGAGCACCACATATACAGTCATATATCTATATTGTCTTCAACTAGATAACAGGAGCACCACATATACAGTCATATATCTATATTGTCTTCAACTAGACAACAGAGCACCACATACAGTCATATATCTATATTAATTTCAACTAGACAACAGGAGCACTGATATACAGTCATATATATCTATATTGTTCAACCAGATAACAGGAGCACCACACATACAAACATATATCTATTGTCTTCAACTAGATAATATGGAGCACCACATATACAGTCATAAGTATTCGTATTGTCTTCAACTTAGATAATGAGCACCACATATACAGTCATATATCTATATATTGTCTTCAATCAGATAACAGGATACTACATATGGGGTTGTGTCATATATCTATATTGGTTCTCAACTAGATAACAGGAGCACCACATATACAGTCATATATCTATATTGTCTTCAACTAGATAACAGGAGCACCACATATACAGTCATATATCTATATTGTCTTCAACTAGATAACAGGAGCACCACATATACAGTCATATATCTATATTGTCTTCAACTAGATAACAGGAGCACCACATATACAGTCATATATCTATATTGTCTTCAACTAGATAACAGGAGCACCACATATACAGTCATATATCTATATTGTCTTCAAATAGATAACAGGAGCACCACATATACAGTCATATATCTATATTGTCTTCAACCAGATAACAGAGCACCTGACATACAGTCATTCTATATTGTCTTCTAACCAGATAACAGGAGCACCACATATACAGTCATATATCTATATTGTCTTCAACTAGATAACAGGAGCACCACATATACAGTCATATATCTATATTGTCTTCAACTAGATAACAGGAGCACCACATATACAGTCATATATCTATATTGTCTTCAACTAGATAACAGGAGCACCACATATACAGTCATATATCTATATTGTCTTCAACTAGATAACAGGAGCACCACATATACAGTCATATATCTATATTGTCTTCAACTAGATAACAGGAGCACCACATATACAGTCATATATCTATATTGTCTTCAACTAGATAACAGGAGCACCACATATACAGTCATATATCTATATTATCTTCAACTAGATAACAGGAGCACCACATATACAGTCATATATCTATATTGTCTTCAACTAGATAACAGGAGCACCACATATCTATATTGTCAAACACTTTATATTGGATATACAGATTATTGTACAAATACAACAACTGGAAAATTAACAAAAATTAACATCAGAGATGATAATGAAAAACTAAAACTGTTGTAGTATTCTTATTAAGATCATCAGGTGTTATATAACAGTGTATCATTAGCCATATGAACCACCATATTATGTTGTAGTATTCTTATTAAGATCATCAGGTGTCAGGTGTTATATAACAATGTATTGTAGGGTTTCGTGATATAATGTTGTCTAGCACTCAGGATGGATGGAAACTCTAAGGTGGTGGTTTTCTTATATAATATAAGTTATATGGTAGACAGTCTGGTGCTGGAGGTGCCGTGTGGTGAGGAGCTGCTCAGTAGGCACGTTCGGTGAGTAGCGTGTTGAAGGAGGTAGATGTGCAGGAGCTTCCTTAGAGAAGATGTTGCCTGTTGCTGGCCTCCAGGTTGAATGAGAACGGGACAGCGAGGAGCTTGCTTGGAGGAGGTGTTGCGTGTTCAAGAACCGAGAGCAGAATGAATCTCAATGGAGAGACAGAGCTTATATACACAGCAGCCGTGAGTCAGCCGTGAGTCATGGTGGGAAACCCCGGGAAGTAGCCGGTCTTTTTGCTCCGTTGCTAGGATACTGTGGCATCTGGTGACCCCCCCCCCCCATCCCCCCTGGGCCACTCGTTTGGTTGCTAGGGAAGACATAGCAGGTGGCTTGCGGCTACTCAGTTGTAGGGGAGACGTCCACTACAATACTCCCCCTCCCCTCCCGGCGCGGCGGGAAGCTGGATGTTGTCCGGGTTGTGTCCCCATAAATAGCAGGTGTATATATGCAACATGAACAATCTAGACACAAAACCGTGGGAGGAGAAAGAGGTGGGATTAGAGAGTTGTAAGCAATGAGTTGTTGTGCTCTGCTGCTGCAGGGGCTGCGTCAGGAGGAGGGTTCCATGGCAGGAGCAGGTTTTACATGGTGGAGGTCCAGTTCATAGACATCTATACAGCAGAACAAAATGCATGAGGAAAAGAGGTGCCCAGAAATGCGTGCGTGGTGTTGCCGCTGCAACTGCGGT
>NW_024731285.1:0-21139 GCF_018991925.1 Homarus americanus | reverse complement strand
TTTTGTGGCGCCTTACAGTGAGATATGGTTTTAAATCTCTCTCACAGTTGGTAGTGGTAAAGAGCTCAAACACGTTTCTGATGATAATGATACAACTTTTTCTTGTGAGTGTTTCAACCTGCACGAGAAGTTCCTTGTTTATATTCCTCTTTTATTCTCTTTCATTTGTCTTTCTCCTAATTACTACGTGTCATTTTCATTGCTGTTCTTCTTATTATTTTCTTCTCGGTGATCATCTCGTTATCTTCACTTTGTATGAGGTGACTTGGGAGGGGGGGGGGTCTCCAGGGATGTTGATATACAGCTGAAGAAAGGACACGACACACACTGACGCCAGAGAGCCATACATCCAGGAAAGTTATCACATAATGATATATGTTGCTTTAATTAATGAGTTAATGTTGTATTTTATACCATAGGAAAGCAAGAGCGACAACCACCAGACTGTGTAATTTGTCAGATTTATTGTTTGTTTTAACTCACAATTACCACAAAACACAATAACATTTGACGGTAATTTCACAGTCCCTCTACACATTATGTTGACATTAGCTTAATTACCCCAATTGAAGGTAATATAAATGATGCATGAGTTTGTATTGTCATAAGTCATCACTAATGGTACGTTAATTATCATGTATATTTGCTTAACCATTGTCCAGGACTCCTCGATTCCTAGTGAGAGAAGTGATCAGTTTCCATCAGCAACAATGTCCATTTAACATCTTGAAGCTTACCATTTAAATTTAATTAACCCTTCAGTAATTTTCACCCAGATGCTTATTTAATCAAGTTACGATTATCGTGTGAAATTTAATTAACTTTTCCGTCATTTTCTTCTCGACTTTTACTGGATCAAGTTATTCGCGTCATATATTTTCCAGATAATTAAAAAAAAAATCTAACCTCCCTCACCAGACACCGGCCAACCTAAATGATATCAACAACTTACCTTTATCACGTAAGACAATTAACCTTCATAAAAGCATTAATAATTTGTCTTTAATAATGGCTTGTTTTTATTTTACCAAGATCATAAAGAGGAAACAATATCCAGCAATGGGTTGAAGGAGCTAATTATAATAACAGGCGAGGGAGGACTAGTTGCCCCTGGGTCTAACGCACGAGAGCTGGTGTATTGGTCCTCTGGGAGGCGTAAAGGAGAGGCCACGACTCTCACAGGTAAACTTAAAGGCAAAGAGATCAAAAACATGAAAGGCTATAAGAAATAATAGTAAATCAGTGCAGGTGTGAGAAGGTGGTACACCATTACTGTTATTTATGGTGGTATTGTAGTGTTTACTTATGGTGGTATTGTAGTGCTTACTTATGGTGGTATTGTAGTGTTTACTTATGGTGGTATTGTAGTGTTTACTTATGGTGGTATTGTGGTGTTTACTTGTGGTGGTATTGTATTGTTTACTTATGGTGGTATTGTAGTGTTTACTTGTGGTGGTATTGTATTGTTTACTTATGGTGGTATTGTAGTGTTTACTTGTGGTGGTATTGCAGTGTTTACTTGTGGTGGTATTGTAGTGTTTACTTGTGGTGGTATTGTATTGTTTACTTATGGTGGTATTGTAGTGTTTACTTGTGGCGGTATTGTATTGTTTACTTATGGTGGTATTGTAGTGTTTACTTGTGGTGGTATTGTATTGTTTACTTATGGTGGTATTGTAGTGTTTACTTGTGGTGGTATTGTATTGTTTACTTATGGTGGTATTGTAGTGTTTACTTGTGGCGGTATTGTATTGTTTACTTATGGTGGTATTGTAGTGTTTACTTGTGGTGGTATTGTAGTGTTTACTTGTGGTGGTATTGTAGTGTTTACTTATGGTGGTATTGTATTGTTTACTTATGGTGGTATTGTAGTGTTTACTTGTGGCGGTATTGTAGTGTTTACTTGTGGTGGTATTGTAGTGTTTACTTATGGTGGTATTGTAGTGTTTACTTATGGCGGTATTGTAGTGTTTACTTGTGGTGGTATTGTAGTGTTTACTTGTGGTGGTATTGTAGTGTTTACTTGTGGTGGTATTGTAGTGTTTACTTGTGGTGGTATTGTAGTATTTACATATGGTAGTATTGTAGTGTTTACTTATGGTGGCATTGCAGTGTTTTACTTATATTGGTATTGTAGTGTTTACTTCATGGTGCACAGAAATTTGTTTGCAGGCATTGCAGTGTTTTCATGGTGGCATTGTAGTGTTTACTTTATGGTGGCATTGCAGTGCCATTGGTGGTGGCATTGCAGTGTTTATGGTGGCATTGGTAGTGTTTACCATGGCATTGCATTGTTTACTATGGTATTGTAGTGTTTACTTATGGTGGTATTGTAGTGTTTACTTATGGTGGTATTGTGGTGTTTACTTGTGGTGGTATTGTAGTGTTTACTTATGGTGGTATTGTAGTGTTTACTTATGGTGGTATTGTAGTGTTTGCTTGTGGTGGTATTGTAGTGTTTACTTATGGTGGTATTGTAGTGTTTGCTTGTGGTGGTATTGTAGTGTTTACTTATGGTGGTATTGTAGTGTTTACTTATGGTGGTATTGTAGTGTTTGCTTGTGGTGGTATTGTAGTGTTTACTTATGGTGGTATTGTAGTGTTTACTTATGGTGGTGTTGTAGTGTTTGCTTGTGGTGGTATTGTAGTGTTTACTTATGGTGGTATTGTAGTGTTTACTTATGGTGGTATTGTAGTGTTTGCTTGTGGTGGTATAGTAGTGTTTACTTATGGTGGTATTGTAGTGTTTACTTATGGTGGTATTGTAGTGTTTACTTATGGTGGTATTGTGGTGTTTACTTGTGGTGGTATTGTAGTGTTTACTTATGGTGGTATTGTAGTGTTTATTTGTGGCATTGGTAGTGTTTTATTTGCAGGCATTGTAAAGGTTTATTTATGGCATTGGTGCGTTTGGTTTATGGTATTGTAGTGTTTACTTATGGTGGTATTGTGGTGTTTACTTGTGGTGGTATTGTAGTGTTTACTTATGGTGGTATTGTAGTGTTTATTTGTGGTGGTATTGTAGTGTTTACTTATGGTGGTATTGTATTGTTTACTTATGGTGGTATTGTAGTGTTTACTTGTGGTGGTATTGTAGTGTTTATAAAGTGTTATTTGCTTTAGTTTGTTCGAGCTGTGTATCCGGCTGGTCAGATTAGATAGAACCTAACCTAACCTAACACACTGTGTAATATAATGTTAACTGTAGCATTTAGAATTAACACAGGTAGCCAAATTTTTATCACTGCGGACGATACAATGCACTTAAAAAAAATCCTCTTTCCCGAAAAAAATCCACCCGAGCAGAAAAGGCGAGGATTAGGTTGATTAATCCCGGCCAGAAATAGAAAAAAAATCCCTGTAATTTTTTTTTGTGTTGTCGGGAGGATTAGCGACTAATTCCAAGTAAATCTCTGATATTTCCCTTTTTCTCGGTAATTCCTGTAATGTGTTAAATTTTTCACACAAATTTAGATAAACCAATTGGATAAAGTTGTAAATTATTCGGAGATAAAACTCACGAGAACAGGTAGTGAGAGTTGTGAGTTGTTGGTGGAGGAAGATTACAGGTGAGGATCATCCCACCACACAACACCTATCTCACCACCACCACCACACCTAACTCAGCACCTATCACCACACACCACCACCACCACTACTACCACTCAACACCACCACTACACAACACCTGCCACACTTTCATTACAACAGTATCCCGGTGTTAGTCATAAAGGCACGCCAGCACAGTGATATTTCCGGAAAAAAATGTGTTGTTTAATGTTGATATTTAAGATGCAAGAACCATAACCATATGACTGGTGCTCTTATATAATGAAAATGTGCAGCTGACACCACCAAAATGAGTTTACTTTATTATTATTAACTAATCTGCAAATAGAGTTTAACAATGTTCATATTATTATTTTTTTTACATCTAATACAGTTAACATTTATTATAACACACACCTTGACGTAGCGCTTCACTTATATCAATAAGTTCATCTGTACATTGTCCTCGTAGTCTCCAGTCTTAATCTATACCTTTATGATGTGGGTTATGGTCGTGGGTTGTGGGTCGTATTATGGTCGTGGGTCGTAAAAGTTGAAAGGTCATTTTCTGTTATTACCAAACACCTCTCTCTCTCTCTCTCTCTCCAGAAATATGAGAAGAACCATCGAACTGCAGACAAATTCCCTTGAGCCTTACCTAATCTTATTCTTTTTCTCTCCTTCCTTTCTCTCTTTCTCTTTCTCTCTCCCTCTTTCTCTCTCTTTCCAGATATCCAAATTTGCTTTTGGTTAGTCGTGAATTATATTGGTAAGAAAAACCATCACTTTGTAAGATTGTGCTGTGAGCTTTACATAAGTTATCGGGGGAATCTGGGACACATCGGAGGTACTGAAGAATTATGGTTAACTCTTGCTTGATATTGCTTTTGAGAGAGAGAGAGAGAGAGAGAGAGAGAGCTACCTCCTCCACCACACCACCACAATGCTGACCATCCTAGCTACCACACCACCATAACGTTGACCATTCTAGGTACCACACCACCATAACGTTGACCATTCTAGGTACCACACCACCCCATAACACTGACCATCCTAGCTTCCACACCACCACAGCGCTGGTCCCTCACACTTGAACTTAACTCACGGTAGTTTCTCCTCCTTTCAAGGGCATCACTGAGAAAAATCTAAGCCATCTGAGAGTGTTGAAGATACACCTCACCACCAAGGAGAAACACTTTATGTAACATAGTGTCCAATTCTCTATAATACGGACTGCTTTGTTTACGTGTGGCCGAGAAATAGTGCAGCGGGAGAGTGTTTAAAGATTCTCAGTTTTCTGTTTATGAGTTTACTGAAATGTGAGACTAAAAAAGAATTATCTAAGAGCATCTTATAGTTGTTTGTAGATATACACTTTGTTTACTTATATATATATATATATATATATATATATATATATATATATATATATATATATATATATATATATGTGGCTAAAATAAAATTATAGGAAGATTGGATTAGCTATATAAATACTTGGAGTTGAATTATCACAAAAGAAGATCAATTTATCATCAATATACTTTGAGCTTTACTATTTTAAAAGATCAAATATATTGCCTTTATATAAATACTTTAAGTTTACTAATATATGTAACTAAACGTAAATCATCCTAAAGGAAACTGAAATTGATAGTGTATATATTTATCCTCAAATGTCTACAATAACTGTAGTTGTGTTGCAGTAAAAGGAGAACGTTTATTGTTGTTCAGGAGAGGCTATGAGGGTCACAAGTCACTGCAACCTTTTAATTTTTTTAACACAACAAACACGGGAGCCTTAGTGCCTGGCTATATACTAATGTTATACTAGAGAGAGAGAGAGAGGCAACATTTCCACCAAGACTCACATAAGAAACAGAAGGTTCAGTTTACAATCGAATTTCCAATAACAATCACAGTTAACGTTTTCTCAACCCGAGATTAAGCAGTTGTCATACCGAGTTATATACATATTTTGTTTCTGTATGATGATGATACCTGGTGTATGTGTGTGTTGGGGGGGGGGGGAGGAGACAGCTCAAATTAAAAACAATATATTTTAAGTACACTCTTTTTCCGTATTTAGATTAAAAAAAAAGCGACAACTTATGGATTGGAAATGTATGAACATTATACTTATTAGTATATAATAATTGGTGGGAAAGGTAAAGTATGATTCGTTTATAAACACCGACGTCAACACTCTAGCCTCAGGGTATCACCAGGTCCATAGCACTAATTCTCACGGGTGAAAAATATGAAAAACAAAAGCTATAATTATATTCCTTTTCTGCAGGTTGTTGGTCTCTGGGGAAATTAGGAGTGATAAATGAGTTTCATCAATTTATAGAGAACAGATGAAGGAATTCCCCTCCAGGTGAGATAACCTGACCTTCTCTAATTAATGAAACCAACAGCCGCTCTTAATGGATTTATTGTCTGAACCAAAACAATTAAAGTGAAACAAGGATGAAGTCATTAGCCGTGATCAATACCAGGTTTTAGAGGACAAAATCATAACACAGATTCACAAGTAGTTTACACGTAGTGTGTGTGACGAAGTCTGTCATTCTCCCCAAAGTATTGATCATAACAACACCACGGCCACACATCACCACCACCGAGTGACATTGAATGTAACACCTACAATAATTACTTTGAAATTAATTAAATTTAATAATGCTTATTGGTTCACAATGAAGGGCATATTAACATAGTTCACCATTGTATAAACTAGCGAAGATATATATAAAGGGATATAGATAAAGTTCTTATAATATCCGAGCAGGATAGGACTCGGAGCAACGGATTCAAGTTAGATAAGTTTAGGTTTAGGAGGGAGATAGGAAGGAACTGGTTCACAAATAGGGTGGTGGACGAGTGGAACAAGCTTAGCAACTTTGTAGTAAGTGCGGGAACTCTGGAAAGTTTCAAAAGGAGGTTAGATAGATTCATGGATGATAGAGAGCGGTAGTAACTCTCGAGAGGAGCTGTCATGCACAGGCCAACCAGCCTGTTACAGACTCCTTATTTTCTTATATATATATATATATATATATATATATATATATATATATATATATATATATATATATATATATATATATATATATATATATATGTATATATGTATATATATAGGTATATATATATCTTGATAAAATCACACGGGAAAATGGAAACAACGGAGCACCTTAGCTTTCGTCTTTATTCAAGACATCTTCAGAGGCAACTGGATTACATGGACAGAGAGAGGCTTAAATATACAGGGTGACCTTAAAAACATGAGGTCAGGTCATAATGATGTCATCTACTAATCCCCACACCAACACACACGTAGAGGAGCTTAAGAGAAGGGGGGGTGACGTGACTAGTCAGGTCAGGTAAAAAATAAGGGACCCACAAAATAACTATCATACATCTAGATCAAAGGTTTTCAAAGCATTTTTAACCTTGGGCCACTGACAAATAAATTTATGTAACATATTATCAGTTTTGAACTGACCATCACTAAGGTTTATTGATTTTAATTCCTACAGTCTGTACTCACCCCCTGAAGATGTGAATTACACGAAAGCGCTTGGGAACTTCGTGTTTTCTTTTTCCTTGTGGTTATCAGCATATACCTGGATCACGCGCACCTACAGTGATTTATTTGCATATATATATATATATATATATATATATATATATATATATATATATATATATATATATATATATATATATATATATATATATTATTTCCTGTAGTAGTTTGAAAGTTCCTGATAATAGTAAAACTATTTCATTCAAAAACCTTGTACGAGCAATAGGTAACTGAGACGGCTATGGTGTTGATGAACGCCGATGAGACTACCTCCCTTGTACTCATTATTATCGGTGGGAAAACTAGGGTAAAGAAATTCATATAGCGTCTAGTCGTCCAGTATTCCAAATGCCTTTCACTTAACTTACGATAATGGCCTCCCTGGGGTCCAAATAGTGACGCGTCCTTACCATGATGGTCAGCCAGCTCTCTCTCATCTCCGTGTAGTCTGGGAGAGGATTGCACTACCTCCGGCCACCTGCTACTTACCAGGAATGGGACGCTTGTCACTGTTAATACCAGGGGCAAATCCCGGGACTTGTAATTTGCTACAATTGTTGGGGTTTATGGTCACATTTGCAAATACTGTATTCAGCAGGCGAGGTGCGGACGTTGTTGAGGGGGGCGTGACTCTGTACTGTACTGTACCATACATGGCCTCCCACAGTGACCTCGACTGGTTACGGTAAGTGGGGAGCAACTCAACGATAGGGAGGCGGCAGTAGAGACCCACAAACACGCCCCGAACACAGTACTGTATAGTCTCCGAGGTGTCAAGGGGATGGTGTTACCGCCTGGCATTATAGATATGATAATCCCGAGGCGCTCTCAGTCCACCTAGCTGTAATTGGGGAAGTGAAGGCGGTTGAGTGCAGTCTTGGCTACACGGCCTCCTTTACTTTCCGAAGACATGCTATGTAGTGTGCCGTATCCACACTGTTCCTAACTGGCAGCCATGTCTATGGGACTCACTATCACTTTTTCACAATTGAGTAACAACTCGAACACCTTCAGACAATCGCTCAAAGGGTGGTCAGGCAGGAGCCCGACAGCTGCCACAGATCGCTGGACTTTAATGTAGCACAAAATGTCCGACACAGCTTACACGAAACATATGACGATCCAAACATTTTCAGTTCGTAATTCGCTAATCCGTGGCCAACTGAGCTATAGCGTGAAGTGCTCTTAAAAGTCCACATACCTGCCGCCTCGCATGCTGTAAAAACATACAATGCTCCGGAAAACGCACCAAATATTTTGTAAACGACTCTAAAGTATTTTAAAGAGGGTTTTACATCATCAGTAAACAGAAAGGTATTAAACCTTCAGCAAACATTGTATATGCATACTGCATGAAATATGACCTATAATGTTGTTAACACTGAACAAACTGAAAAAGACTTAAAAGAATAATATTTCTTTTTGCAACCGACCTTTTTACACATCACTTTAGCTCGTGTTGTTATACAATACTGTTGTTAGGGTAATGTTTTAATATTTGCAAGACGAATGTGAATTTGTTGCCATCCGGTATAACTTACTGTACACTCCCATACTTAGTGTACATTATGTAAGAGAAAATAAACAGTTATAAACAGTAAGATAAACAATAAAAGTAAAAGTAAATTGTCCTTTTACAGATAAAGTTTACTGCAACACGAGGCAACTTCACTCAGCTGATCGTACGCGGGTGGACGGTGAGGCGAAGGAGTTCTTCTCTGGCTGGTTCATACGGGGATGATGATTACTGCCTTCCTGTGTATCGTCTGCTCTGCCTCCTCCTTATTTCCACTTTCACGGGTATTGTTTTTTCTTTCTGTTTTCGATTTTGTTTTATTATTTGTATTTTTAACTAAATATTTTCCATATATTTTGGTTATCTAATACTTTCAAATATGTGAAATTTGGATATATGAGATAGCGCTGAGACAAGGGCGTTAAGGCCGATGTAACCCGTATATAGGGTCACAGTTAGCCATGACTAGTTCTCCATAACGCCCACACACCCATAGTACCCACACACTATCCACACACTACCCACACACTCACACAAGGAGATACAGTGAAATAAACTGCTGTACCTAAATATTATGTAACTCAAAATATATTCCCAAAACAGCACATTTACAGTTGAAAATAATAAAAGCATAAATAATACAAACAAAATCAATTAATATGTGTTTTATTATTTTTAAATATCAGAAATGTTGGGTCAACGCTTCTTGTTGTTCTTTGTCTTTTTCCCAGTGAAGATGTAGTCTCCCCATGGCAGGTACTGGTCCTTTTGTACATGGCAGAAAGTGGTAGTTTCCTTCTTCTTCTTGTTGTTTTGAGGTTTAGTGTGCTTTGTGGTCTGCAGTTTGTTAGATCGGGGGCCCTTCTCCTTCACCTGGCAAGGCTTCACCTCAACCTTTGAAACTTTTGTTACAGTGCGTCGGAACACCATTGTGATTTACTGACACTAACAGCTCTTTCACTGAGGTCAAATCAAAATTTGACCATACAGAAAGAATTACGGTTTAATAAGGTTGGAATTTAAAGAAATTGACAACAAAATGAAGCTCTGTTTATCACTATAGTAAAGAGGGATGGTGTTTGTAAAGATGATGGATGGTGTTATAATATGTAGTGATGATGGATGGCGTTATATGTAGTGATGAAGGATGGCGTTATATTGTAGTAATGATGGATGGTGTTATATGTAGTGATGATAGGAGGGTAATATATGTAGTGATGATGGATGGTGTTATATATAGTGATGATGCATGATGATATATGTAGTGATGATGGTTGGTGTTATATGTAGAGATGATGGATGGTGTTATAATATGTAGTGATGATGGATGGTGTTATATGTAGTGATGAAGGATGGCGTTATATGTAGTAATGATGGATGGTGTTATATGTAGTGATGATGGATGGTGTTATATATAGTGATGATGCATGATGATATATGTAGTGATGATGGCTGGTGTTATATGTAGTGATGCTGGATGGTGTTATATGTAGTGATGATGGATAGAGTTATATGAAGTGATGATGGATGATGTTATACGTAGTAATGATGGGTGGTGTTATATGTAGTGATGTTGGATGGTGTTATATGTAGCGATGATGGATGATATTATGTGTAGTGATGATAGGATGGTTCTATATGTAGTGATGGATGGTGTTATATGTAGTGATGATGGATGATGTTATATGTAGTGATGATAGGATGGTTTTATATGTAGTGATGATGGATGGTGTTATATGTAGTGATGATGCATGATGTTATATGTAGTGATGATGGTTGGTGTTATATGTAGTGATGCTGGATGGTGTTATATGTAGTGATGATGGATAGAGTTATATGTAGTGATGGATGATGTAATATGTAGTGATGATGGGTGGTGTTATATGTAGTGATGTTGGATGGTGTTATATGTAGTGATGATGGATGATGTTATATGTAGTGATGATGGTTGGTGTTATATGTAGTGATGTTGGATGGTGTTATATGTAGTGATGATGGATCGTGTTATATGTAGTGATGATGGATAGTGTTATATGTAGTGATGATGAAGGATGGTGTTATAAGTAGTGATGATGGATGTTGTTATATGTAGTGATGAAGGATGGTGTTAGTGAAGATTGTAAAGTGAGATGTAGTGAAGATTGTGAAGTGAGGTGTAGTGAAGATTGTGAAGTGAGATATAGTGAAGATTGTGAAGTGAGATGTGGTGAAGATTGTGAAGTGAGAAGTAGTGAAGATTGTGAAGTGAGATGTAGTGAAGATTGTGAAGTGAAATGTAGTGAAGATTGTGAAGTGACATGTAGTGAAGATTGTGAAGTGAGATGTAGTGAAGATTGTGAAGTGAGATGTAGTGAAGATTGTGAAGTGAGATGTAGTGAAGACTGTGAAGTGAGATGTGGTGAAGATTGTGAAGTGAGATGTAGTGAAGATTGTGAAGTAAGATGTAGTGAAGATTGTGAAGTGAGATGTAGTGAAGATTATGAAGTGAGATGTCGTGAAGATTGTGAAGTGAGATGTAGTGAAGATTGTGAAGTGAGATTTAGTGAAGATTGTGAAGTGAGATGTGGTAAAGATTGTGAAGTGAGATGTGGTGAAGATTGTGAAGTGAGATGTGGTGAAGATTGTGAAGTGAGATGTGGTGAAGATTGTGAAGTGAGATATGGTGAAGATTGTGAAGTGAGATGTAGTGAAGATGTGAAGTGAGATGTATTGAAGATTGTGAAGTGAGATGTAGTGAAGGTTGTGAAGTGAGATGTAGTGAAGATTGTGTAGTGAGATGTAGTGAAGATTGTGAAGTGAGAGGTAGTGAAGATTGTGAAGTGAGATGTAGTGAAGATTGTGAAGTGAGATGTAGTGAAGATTGTGAAGTGAGATGTAGTGAAGATTGTGAAGTTAGATGTAGTGAAGATTGTGAAGTGAGATGTAGTAAAGATTGTGAAGTGAGATATGGTGAAGATTGTGAAGTGAGATGTAGTGAAGATTGTGAAGTGAGATGTAGAAAATTGTGAAGTGAGATATAGTGAAGATTGTGAAGTGAGATGTAGTGAAGATTGTGAAGTGAGATGTAGTGAAGATTGTGAAGTGAGATGTAGTGAAGATTGTGAAGGAGATGTAGTGGAAGATTGTGAAGTGAGATATAGTGAAGATTGTGAAGGAGATGTAGTGAAGATTGTGAAGTGAGATGTAGTGAAGATTGTGAAGTGGAGATGTAGTGAAGATTGTGAAGTAAGATGTAAAGATTGTGAAGTGAGATGTAGAAGATTTTGAAGTGAGATGTAGTGAAGATTGTGAAGGAGATGTAGTGTGAAGATTGTGAAGTGAGATGTAGTGAAGATTGTGAAGGAGATGTAGTGAAGATTGTGTGAAGGAGATGTGGTGAAGATTGTGAAGTGAGATGTAGAAGATTGTGAAGTGAGACAGGTGAAGATTGTGAAGTGTAGTGAAGATTGTGAAGTGAGATGTGGTGAAGATTGTGAAGTGAGATGTAGTGAAGATTGTGAAGTGAGATGTAGTGAAGATTGTGAAGTGGGATGTAGTGAAGATTGTGAAGTGAGATATAGTGAAGA
Source organism: Homarus americanus (assembly GCF_018991925.1). Classification (NCBI taxonomy): domain Eukaryota; kingdom Metazoa; phylum Arthropoda; class Malacostraca; order Decapoda; family Nephropidae; genus Homarus; species Homarus americanus. Next base: position 8,916 of record NW_024731285.1, on the reverse strand, counting down.
TTGTGAAGTGAGATGCAGTGAAGATTGTGAAGTGAGATGTAGTGAAGATTGTGAAGTGAGATGTAGTGAAGATTGTGAAGTGAGATGTAGTGAAGATTGTGAAGGGAGATGTAGTGAAGATTGTGAAGGGAGATGTAGTGAAGATTGTGAAGTGAGATGTAGTGAAGATTGTGAAGTGAGATGCATGAAGATTGTGAAGTGAGATGTAGTGAAGATTTTATAGTGAGATGTGGTGAAGATTGTGAAGTGAGATGTAGTGAAGATTGTGAAGTGAGATGTCGTGAAGATTGTGAAGTTAGATGTGGTAAAGAGTGTGAAGTGAGATGTAGTGAAGATTGTGATGTGAGATGTAGTGAAGATTGTGAAGTGAGATGTAGTGAAGATTGTGAAGTGAGATGTAGTGAAGATAGTGAAGTGAGATGTAGTGAAGATTGTGAAGTGAGATGTGGTGAAGATTATGAAATGAGATGTAGTGAAGATTATGAAGTGAGATGTAGTGAAGATTGTGAAGTAAGAAGTCGTAAAGATTGTGAAGTGAGATGTAGTGAAGATTGTGAAGTGAGATGTAGTGAAGATTGTGAAGTGAGATGTGGTGAAGATTATGAAGTGAGATTTAGTGAAGATTATGAAGAGAGATGTAGTGAAGATTGTGAAGTAAGAAGTGGTAAAGATTGTGAAGTAAGATGTGGTAAAGATTGTGAAGTGAGATGTAGTGAAGATTGTGAAGTGAGATGTAGTGAAGATTGTGAAGTGAGATGTAGTGAAGATTGTGAAGTGAGATGTAGTGAAGATTGTGAAGTGAGATGTAGTGAAGATTGTGAAGTGAGATGTAGTGAGGATTGTGAAGTGAGATGTTGTGAAGATTGTGAAGTGAGATGTAGTGAAGATTTTGAAGTGAGATGTAGTGAAGTTTGTGAAGTAAGATTATAAAGTAAACTGTAGTAATTGAGGTTAAACGAACGCGGGTTATTCTGGAGTGTATCCGTGTCTTGTTAACGTGGAACCAACTTGGCGGTGGTTCTCAATATAGATACGTTATTTTGCCGGGAATTTCTATCAAAACGAAATATGAATCAACCATATTTAGCCTAAATTAACCTAGCGGCTTTATTATATATTCTAAGATGTTTAAGTTGGATAGATCAGATCAGGTTAGGTTAAGTCAGGTTGGGTTAGGTTAGGTTAGTTTTGTTAATTTTGCCACTTAGAGGCTAGTTTATTGTGCCCCCCATACTCATCCTGTGAGCGGTAGTGTAAAGAGATTACAAAGTGGTGTTAGATGAGGTAGGTGGTTAAGTTAAGTTTCAATAGGTTAGGTTAGATTACGTCAGGTTGGATTAAGTTAAGTTAGGTTAGGTAGGTAATAAGTAGATAGGTTATGGTCGGTAGGTGGGAAAGTTAGGTTTGATTAGGTTAGCTTATGTCAGACGGGGAGGTTAGGTTCGATTATGTCAGGTTAGGTTCGATTATGTCAGGTTAGGTTAGATTACGTCAGGTTAGGTTAGATTATATCAGGTTAGGTTAGATTATGTCAGGTTAGGTTAGATTATGTCAGGTTAGGTTAGATTATGTCAGGTTAGGTTAGATTATGTCAGGTTAGGTTAGATTATGTCAGGTTAGGTTAGATTATGTCAGGTTAGGTTAGATTATGTCAGGTTAGGTTAGATTATGTCAGGTTAGGTTAGATTATGTCAGGTTAGGTTAGATCATGTCCGGTTAGGTTAGATTATGTCAGGTTAGGTTAGATTACGTCAGATTAGGTTAGATTATGTCAGGTTAGGTTAGATTATGTCAGGTTAGGTTAGATTATGTCAGGTTAGGTAAGTAGGTGGAGGTGGGTAAAAAAGGTTAGGTTAGGTCAGCAGGCTTTAGTGTAGGAGCTTAAGTAATCCCGTAAAAATTTCATGTTAATTTTTGACACCATACATCGTAATAATCCTTATAAACTATGTTAAGGAACTGTGGTGTCATTTTTTCTGAACGGTTTATTATAAGTTTTATGCCATTAAAGAAGTTTTATCAAAGAGCGGCGTAATGAACCACAGACGTATTACCATTAAGTCCTAAGTAACTTAAAACATGACTAATAACCTATGAACATGTAGTATTATATGATTACAATTTAACATAATATATTATGAATGCTGTTATAATATCTTAAGTGTGTTACAAACATGGCTGCTCATATATGCCATCCTGTCTCTGGCAAAGAAGAGATTGCAGTAAGTAAAATTATTTGCTAAAGACAAATACTGGAAATTAAACATATACATATTACCATTATCTGAAAAGCTTAGAACCACCGTTTTATATTTATTAAAAGTTTTTAGTGTTATACATCATGTGTAAACAAGTCACAAGTTATTATTTACGACATTGCTTCAGTCCTCGTCATCAGAGTCTTCTGTGTACAACAGATTCCTTCACCTTGTTTAAGCATTTTTCATCATCTGCTTGACAGTTACACATCTCGGTGCATGTCATGCTATTCTTTCTGATTCTTTCTGTATGAACATGACAATGATCCACATTTCCTGACGCCACATCCACATTTAACAAGTTCTGTGATTGCTTCTGGAGCTGGTGGTTGGTCTGATATTACTAGTATGAAACAGTCATTGTCAATCTTCCAGCCATGCTCTAATTGTGAAAGCATTTCACTGTCTGCATCACAAGACCACAGAAGAGCTTGATACCTTCCTCTCAATATATGATACTTTAGAGTTGCTGCAGTCGCTGGTAGTTCTCCAGCTTCTGCCTGCGTTATCTTGAAGAGATGCCATCTAAGTTTTGACAGTTTAGTGAAAGTCATTCGTGGACAGTAGAGCTTAAATACAAATTCCTCTAGACCAATATACATGTCTGCTGGAGGGCATTTGGTCTACTCAGCATCTTGAATGCATCTAGGACTTTTGTGTTAGATTTCATCAAAGTGCTCCAACATGCTTTCTTTCCTTTGCCAACAAATTTTCCAATGCAGTCAGATCCTGTGAAGGCATGGAAACCTGTAAGGCTCTCTGCCCAATGTGTCGTCGCTCACCAGTTTCTGTTATCATACTTGTATTTTCTCCAAGTTGAGGCTGCTTTAATATGCCAAACACATCAGTGTCTGGTGCCTTGACATGTACAGTGCTGCCCTTCTGTGATGCATATACTGTATGTCCTGCTTAAGTTCTATAACTTGTGTTACGAACCCCTCCACCCAGTACTACGAACCACGCCATCTATTGTCCTGATCTACCTACCCAGCACCACGAGCAACGCCATCTAGGGACGAGACACGAGTATGACTCGTCTTAGTTACCACTCCGGGGTTTCTCTTCTCCATATCCTGGTTGTTGCGTCACATCCTCAAAGTCTTCTTTGTCAGCTCCAATTCGAGGAGAGAGCACTTGGCTCTGGGAAGTGACCACAGGATCATCTATCCTCTAAACCTACGTGCAGTGACTATCTACCGTCTTCTACAATACTCAGCCTTACTCGTCAGCCATCTCAGCTCCTCACTTAAGTACTTGTATTTTGTATTACCTCCCCCACGTCCACTTGCTTCAAAATGGTTTATGTTGTATTAATATGTATATACTGTTAATGTTTAGGTTAAGTTTGGTTAAGGGTAATTTATAAGCTGAATATTTTGTTAAGGGATTCATGGTACTCTATTATACACAACGAAAACTCGAATCCTTTGTCTACCCTTTTATAGTCCGATTGTCTTTGTTTTTTTATTATTGTTACCTGTTGGGATCTGGGTAGACTGTTAACTATATTCTAAATCCCCAACTCGTAACAAATGGCGACCGTGACAGGATACGACCTTAAGTACCATATTCCTTCCTCCCTTGTTACTCAGTGTTAATTATTCCTCCCAGTCACTTCTGTTCATAATTGCTTTACGGTGGTTTAAAGTTTCCTTCATATGTGTGTGCATATATTGGTATTATCGTACAGTAAGAGTGACAGCCGTAGGATATTAGGTTCCAAGTGTCATAAGGCTTACCTGTTATTACACGTGGCAGTCGTGTAGTAAGTCTTATCGAGTGTAGGGAAGAATCCGGATCTGTTTAATGCCGTACCCTCACTCCAGAGTAGGCTGTTCCATAGTCACTAGTTTAGGGTGAAGTGATATCTTAAGACGCCCCGCTCTACCAGGACCCAATAATTATAAAGCCTCAATTATTGTTCTTCTCATTATCTCATTCAGGGTCAATCATACCATTTATCAGGGTTGTTAATCCGGATCTTTATATTAATGCCGTAATACGCCCGCTTCTCTTTCAAGTTTTATCAGGGTTGTTAATCCGGATCTTTATATTAATGCCGTAATACGCCCTTCCTCTTTCAGAGTATATCGGGGTTTTTAATCCGGATCTTTATAATAATGCATAATACGCCCTACCTCTTTCGAAGTCTCTCTTGTATCATATCTTAGGATCTTATTAGAAGAACAATAATCATAAGTGTAATTTCCCTAGGTATAACCTGGTTAGTTTCCGGGACTTTCTGGTTATCCACTGCCGTGATATTTTCTAGGGTAATCCACTTATCTTATCTTTTGACCATTAGTTAATTTATCCTATTTTTCTTAACAATGGCCACCTCAGGTTTTGATCTCCAGGATTTTATTGAAAATCCTTCCGTAGCTAAATTACGTGTTAATATCCTGAAGAAAGAATGGAAAGAAATAGCCAACTATTACAATATCCCATTTTCACAGCAACTGACTAAGGAAATGTTAAAAATCATGTGATTGAAGTGTTGGTTCAACAAGAAGTTTTAAAAGAATCCGCTGTTGACAGATTAACGCCCATGTCCAAGAAACTTCAACCACTATCCACCACCCCTCCTCACTCAGAAGTTGCTTCAGGTCTGGCTAGCCCTCAAGAAAAAACACAAAGAGTAGACGCCTTAGAACTAGAACGAGCTAGGTTCGAGTTCCAAATCAAAATGAAAGAACTAGAGTTGGAACAGGCCAAGTTGGAGCAGCAGGCCAAGTTGGAGCCTGAAGAAAGGTCGGAACAGGCCAAGTTGCAGCATGAAGAAAAGTTGGAACAGGCCAAGTTGGAGCAAAAGTTGGAGCATGAGGGAAGGTCGGAACAGGCCAAGTTGGAGCATGAGGAAATGATGGAACGGGCCAAGTTGGAGCAGGAGGTTAGACTGAAAGAACTACAGGTAAGAGAGATAGAAGTCACCTTAACATCGGAGTTTAGATCAAAAGAAGTGGCATTAAGAGAGAAACTAGCTGCTTTTAACCCTGCTACTGCTTCTTCCCTTGTTCCCGGGTTTGATGAATCTGATATGGACGGGTCATTTAGGACTTTTGAGAAAATAGCCGGGAAGAATGAGTGGCCAAAGGACCAGTGGGTGTCAGTGTTAGTTCCTAAATTATATGGTAAGGCTCGTAGAGTTTATAACTGTTTAGACCAGACTGATGACTATGATAACGTAAAAAAGAATATCCTCACCTCTTATGCTATCACGCCAGATGGATACCGGCAGAAGTTTCGTAAACTAAACAAACCATTTTCCCACACCTTTGTTGAGTTTGCTCAAGAAAAACAGGTTTTTAGAAGTGGTTAGAGGCTACAGAGACCTCCACATTTCAGGATTTGTAATTTGGTAAGTCCTGGAGGGTGGAGAAACAGAATACCATTTCACATCTTGAAGCATGTGGAGGAGCGTGGAGAGGTTAATTTAGGGCGTGCTGCTTTGAGCTGGCTGATGCGTACTTTGTTGGTGAGTCACTGGGCAGTAGAACGTGGTACTTCCCGACATGTTGGAGTCCTCCTCTGATGATAACCTTGGGAACGTGGAGTGGTAGGTCGAAAGGTCCCCCACCTACTCTGCAACCAAGCACTTTGTTCTTACTGTAAACCCAGGCCATACGATCCAAATTGTAAACACCCCAGGAAGTGTCCAAGATTACTTCAAAAGTAGTTCCTGGATCCCCGTCCAAACCAGCAAGACCTCCAACCAGCGAATCCTCCGCTGGGCTCTCCTCACCCAGCCCTATAATCTACAAGTCCGGCACATAAAGGGGGTCGATAACCTGATTGCAGACTCCTTATCCCGAGCTCCAGTGGAAATGCAGCAGCTACTCTCCAGACGCACCAGGTGATCACCTCCTTCGCGCCCGCGCTACGGAGGTCTTTGGAGGGGGGGTGTGTTACGAACCCCTCCACCCAGTACTACGAACCACGCCATCTATTGTCCTGATCTACCTACCCAGCACCACGAGCAACGCCATCTAGGGACGAGACGGTATGACTCGTCTTAGTTACCACTCAGGGGTTTCTTCTCCATATCCTGGTTGTTGCGTCCCATCCTCAAAGTCTTCTTTGTCAGCTCCAATTCGAGGAGAGCACTTGAAAATGGGTACAGGATCTGTCTATCCTCCTAAACCTACGTGCAGTGACTATCTGCAAATCTTCTCCCCAATACTCAGCCTTACTCGTCAGCCATCTCAGCTCCTCACTTAAGTACTTGTGACATTACCTCCCCCACGTCCACTTGCTTCAAAATGGTTATGTTGTATTAATATGTATATACTGTTAATGTTTAGGTTAAGTTGGTTAAGGGTAATTTATAAGCTGAATATTTTGTTAAGGATTTATGGTACTCTATTATACACAACGAAAACTCGCATCCTTTGTCTACCCTTTTATAGTCCGATTGTCTTTGTTTTTTTTATTATTGTTACCTGTTGGGATCTGGGTAGACTGTTAACTATATTCTAAATCCCCAACTCGTAACACTTGTGATAGCAATTTGATGGTTGAAGTCTTATTTGCTGCTTTCCACGACAGAAGATTAACCTTGGACAGCTTTTCCCAGATGCTCAATGAACCAACAATAAGTTCCTTGACAAAATTTTCATAATTTTGTCTTCCAACTTCATATGCACATAGATTGTCATATTTGGCATTTTCTGGCATTGCAGCTCCAGTTACCAAGTTTATAAGAGCATCATTTTCCTGGGATTACAGTCACCAATAACATTGTGTAGCTTCTGTACATCAGCATATTGACAGCTGACAATAGCTGTAGAGAGCTCATGGTGTTCTGTTCTTTTGTAATCTTTATGAGTTTGATATTTTATGTAATGAACTTAATTTGAAAACCCAAATGGTAGTATATGATCTTTTATCACCTTAGACACTCTGTGCGTCATGCCTCTCAAGTGATTTTTTTTCCTCTCTTACTTCTCTGGACAAATACGACCTTTATCCCATCAGAAAAAATATCACCATATATTTTCTTAATCTACAGGTGCCAAGGTTTAAAATGACGGATGGTGTTAAAAATTAACCTGAAATTTTTATGTGACCACATATTGTCTTGTTGGGTTTCTGAGAGAACTTCACGGCTAAATAGCGCCTCTGTATTGATAGCCGGTACATGTCGTAATATCCACCGCTCATAGTTAAATCTTTATGTCCGTTTATTTTGTCCTAATTTAAGTATCAAAGAGTGTTTTCATTTTTAAGTATCTTAAGTATCATTTTTCCCCACTCCTAAGTATCTAAGTATGATTTATTTTCATTTATAAGTAACTAACCATATTTTTGTTTTCATTATTAAATGTGATTGATATAGACAACAGAAGTAAATATCAGCTGGAGGTCGTAAACGAAGCTGATGTGAAGTATTTTGACTCGCTGTTCCCACGAACTAATTGCTTCACTGGTTTATACCGAAGAAATAAAACCGTCAACGAACCATCCGATTCAAATGTGTCTTAGGCGATACAGGGTGTTTATGCGTCATTCTGATACCAAGAATGATTTTGTGTACTGTGGTGAAGCTGGGGGTAGGATAGGGTTGGGTTGGGTTGGGATGGGTTAGGATTACGCATGTGTGGGTATATTCTGTCGCATTTTATAGGTATCTTGCGTCTTTCTCTTTATTCCTTCTTTATCATGAGTATCTGTGCCTATTAATACACCACCTCGCAGGATACTGGAAGAGGAATGGATAGTAACGAGATAATATTCTTCTTACATATACCTTAGCTTGATTACAGGTAACACCAGGTAGAAGTTACATGACTCTTAAGAGTTTTCCTCGACTTGGCTGATTCAACTGTAAGACTTGTTGTATTTATTCTTATTAAAATCCTCCACCTGTAAGACCCTCCACTTGTAAGACCCTCCACCTGTAAGACCCTCCACTTGTAAGACTCTCCACTTGTAAAACCCTTTAGGGATTTGAAATACCTTCTCGTCTTGGCTCCACTAGTACTGTACACACCCTCTCTAGCCTTAGTTTACAGTAATGTTGAAGTATATAGTGAAGACCCACAGCTCATGGGTTAGAAAAACAAAAGATGCTTGTTTTATTTATTTATTTATTTATAGTTTATTTAGAATCCCCGAAAGTTAGAACAAAATGGCTGACGGGACTCACAAGCGGGCGGTGTTTACAGTATGGACCAAGAATAAAAAATAAATTAAAAATAAAATAAATAAATTGTAAATTGGTGCATTGTTTTTCCAGGGGTAATTATAGAAGTACAACTGTTCTCCAGCAGTGGGTAACGATCATAGTCACGTATAGAGCTTCCGACGCAGGTAGATTGATATAGATGCATTACCTGGAGTTAGTGGGTTACAGGGGCCTCTTACACGATAATATTAGAGGTGTTTTTTCCTTCTGTTTGTGGCACTTGAGGTGTTTAGGTTAGGTTTAATTAAAATGTTTTAGTTATAATAGTTATATTATGATAAGTTAAGTTGAATTTAGAACTTTTGATTTGCATATATCGTGTTTTAGAAGGATTTGTTAGCTAATAAGTTTAATTTGGATACGTTTAGTTTAATTTAGATCATTTGATTTTACAAGGTCGTATTATAATGACTGGGAACCATATAGAAACCTGTTAGAGAAGTAAATATTTCTACGGCAGTGAATGAGTAAGTC
>NW_024731284.1:0-15051 GCF_018991925.1 Homarus americanus | reverse complement strand
GAAGCAACACTAATTATGCTGTATAATGGGTTGTGTTCAGTAAGGTCAGAGTGATTAGTGGCGCGCGCCATCACCACTTCCCGCCTCCTATACACGCCCCTACACCCACCACGCCTCCCTCTTGCCCAACTCAACACGCCCACTTAGCTACCCCTACACGCCCCTTACCCTCCCCCACCATACACCACGCCCCTTGCTGCCTACCCCTTACGCGCCCCCACCCCTCCACACCACGCCCACCCACTCATCGTACACTAATAAGGTGATAAGATTACCTCATCATGACACTGGTGTGAATCAGCATCAGGAACTCACCTTCCCCTGCATCAAGGTGCCCACCCTCACCCACCCTACCTGGCAGCCACTCACCTGCGTATTATACCACCTGACACGGGAAATCACACACACACGGGATGACACGGTAGAACACAGTGCTTGTAAGGTAAATAGAAGCCAGTCTTAATGGGTCCCAACCTTAAACTATTAGGACTGAGGCCCATTAGTATTGAGAGCCGTCAGGATTGGGACTCATTAAGACTGAGGTCTATTAAGACTGGAACCATTAGGCCTGTGGTATCTTTGGACTGAGGCTCATTAGGACTGAGAACCATTGGAAATGAGACCAATTAGAATTGGGGCCCATTAAAACTGGGACCCAATAGGACTGGGGCCCATTAGGACTAGGGCCCATTAGGACAGGGGTTCATTTGATAAGATGCCCACCTAGTAAAAGTGCAAAAGAGGGCATGCGAGATTATTCTCTCCCCTTCCTACTCCACATATCAAGAAGCGCTCAACACACTGACCCTTTCGACTCTCACTGACCATCACCACGACCACATCTGCAAATTTGCTAAGAAGCTTCTACACCATCCTCGACACCGGCTCCTACTACCACCTGAGATCCCTAGCCCGAGAATTGCTGTTTGACACCACAACCGCATCCAGCCCATAAGTGCACGAACTGATCGCTATAAGAACAGCCCAGTCCCAACCATTGTAAAATTATCAATAACTTGTAATAAACCAGTGTATTCACTCCCAGTAAATACTACTTCTTGCACTGTCACTATGTTGAAATGCACTGTAGTTTGAGCTTTTCCCATCTAGTTATTATATATCTTATTTGTATCACTTATGTTACTTGTATATTATTTGTAATTCGAAACCCATTCCCGAAATATGTAACTGTATATTTTCAGCCTTCTGGCTGCCAAGCTCTTTCAATAAACCGTTAATTATTATTATTATTATTATTATTATTATTATTATTATTATTATTATTATTATTATTATTATTATTATTACACTTAATTCTACCAGTTGAATCACAGGTGATGGCCGTCAGCCACGGTAGTTGAACACCAACTCAAAACAAGGGTTCGACTCCCTAATGAGAAAAATTTCCAATAAACAACATTTCAGGTCGAGTTGTTTACATATTGAATGGGGGACGGCCATCTTGTTTCCCTTTTTCACCGGGGAATTCTGCCGGCCGGTGTCACGACATGGCCGCCGGAGCCCATATAGCCCCTTTGTTACTACTGCTGCCGGATACACCTGTGTTGTAACCATAGGTGTATCTGGCACCTATACACACCTGCCTCGAAGTCAGGTGTAACCACCACCTGTACACACCTGTACTTCACACACCACAACACCTTCCACACTCCCAACCAAACTTAAAGCAATTATTATATATCTATAGTGTAACTAACTACACATTACAATACACTGAAATAATAAAACAAAAATATATTCAGAATCTAAGAGAAGTATAGGAGAATAATCCTTAAATACAAACTCTATAAAACTTAATCTTGGTTACACCGCATTTTTTTCAGTAAGACAATATATATAATTACATTGGGCAGTCCATTACCACAAATTACACTGATAAACGGTACGTAATGGATACTGAATTACAAGTCTCATAACTAAGTCTGGCTAAAACAGTGGTAGACATTGTTTAGACATAAGCCAGTTGACTGCTGAGGTGAACATTAAACTAGTATGATAAAATAGCAACCAATGATTTGAAGATTAATTAATGCAAATGTGAAATACCTAAGAGAATAGCAAATAAATGAAATACACCAACGCGATAAATAAATAAGAATGAATGGAAAATTATTGAACAATAAAATGAAAATAAGAAAACGAATAAACAGTAAAATGAACATTAGTAAGAATAAAAAAAAGAATAACAATTACTACAATAAAACTAAATAAAACAAAATAAACAGAAAAGAATAAGAAACACAATAAATAAATAACACAGCAACACAAACAACATCATTTACTGTGTTACTTCACATCAACGTGTCCAACATTTGTCTTGACTCCATTTTCGTGAATATAACACACATCCCGGTAAAAACAAAAAAACACCAACGACAACAATAAATAAATAAACATTAAAAATAAATTCAATATATTTTGCCTAAGATTTTTTTTACTACGAAGTCAGGGCAAAAAGTTTGTATACGAATCTTCCTCAACATAATGCGGGGAAGCAGTTCTTTCACCACAGTTATATTCGTAGGTTATACTGTAGAGATCCCCGTGTTCAGAATACAGAGCCACTTATTGACGGTACAGTTACAGCCATTTATTGACGGTACAGTTACAGCCACTTATTGACGGTGCAGTTACAGCCACTTATTGACGGTACAGTTACAGTCCAAACTTCTTGTACACTTGGGGGCGGTTGACAACATGTGAACGCTGCTTGCATTATAAATTGTCAGAATAAAAAACTAAAAAAAGAATCCGATACTAAGAAAAAACTGAGTAAATTAATGTTAAAATATTAATCTACCTTACCTACATCACCTCCTTAAGTAGATGGTATATTATCCAGCATGTCCAGGGAATACCCGAGGCACCGACTCTATTGAGAGATAGTGAAGAAAACAAATTAAGTGAGATAGTAGTGACTAGTAACGATGTTAGTAAGCAAATAGACAAACTAAAGCCTAATAAGTCACCTGGTCCCGATGAGATATTTGCCAGAGTATTAAAGGAATGTAAGGAAGAGCTTAGTATGCCCTTAGCAAAGTTGTTCAACATGTCATTAAAAACAGGTGTAGTACTAGAATCCTGGAGGATAGCGAATGTAATACCGATTTTCAAGAAGGGGGATAGATCACTATCCTCTAACTACCGCCCAATCAGTCTAACATCAATAGTAGGCAAATTACTGGAAGCAATCATTTCAAACTCTATTCGAAATCACCTGGAGAAGCACCGTTTGATCAATGATTCCCAGCATGGCTTCACAAGCGGACGTTCTTGCCTAACTAATCTATTAACATTCTTTTCATCAGTTTTCGAATCGGTGGACGAGGGGCACAATTATGATGTGGTTTATCTCGACTTTAGCAATGCCTTCGACAGAGTCCCCCACGAAAGACTAATTAGAAAGGTAGAAGCTCATGGCATCAAAGGTGACACCCTTAAATGGATTAGGGCGTGGTTACAGGACAGGGAACAGCGAGTGAGCATTAACGGCACTAAGTCCCATTGGAGCAACGTCACAAGTGGAGTTCCCCAAGGCTCAGTACTTGGACCACTATTATTTATTATATACATAAACGACATAGATATCGGCATTGACAGCAACATAAGTAAATTTGCTGATGACACTAAAATAGGACGTGTTATCAAATCTGACGAGGACTCGGCAAAACTACAGGAAGATCTAGACAAATTTTTCGAATGGTCTGAAAAATGGCAGATGAAATTCAACGTCTACAAATGTAAAGTACTCAGTATAGGAGATGTAAACAGGGAAACCAGATACCAGATGAACAACGATGCCATAGAGAAATCCGACTGCGAGAGAGATTTAGGAATAATGATAAGTAGGAACCTTAAGCCAAGTAAACAATGTGTTTTTGCTCGTAACAAGGCTAATAAAGTACTTGGGTTCATACAAAGGAGTGTTAGTTACAAGACTAGCGAGGCCATCCTAAAACTGTATCTTGCTCCTGTGAGACCACACCTGGATTACGCAGTTCAGTTCTGGTCACCGTATTACAGAATGGATATAGAATCCTTGGAAAGAATTCAGAGGAGAATGACAAGACTAATCCCGGGCATTAGGAACCTTGAGTATAGAGACAGGTTAAAGCTTCTTAATTTGCACTCCTTGAGAGACGTAGAGCGAGGGGCGACCTGATAGAGGTGTATAAGTGGAAGGCAGGGCTAAACAAAGGTGACATTACAAAGGTACTCAAACTATCCAACCAGGAGCGAACTCGTAACAATGGTTTTAAATTAGACAAATTTAGATTTAGGGGTGAAATAGGTAAACACTGGTTTGGAAACAGAGTAGTGGATGAATGAAACAAGTTACCAAATATCATCATTAACTCGAATACGCTGAATTGCTTCAAACATAGGTTGGATGCTCTTATGAGCAATAGGGGTTGGGTGTAAACGGGACTGCCCAGTATGGGCCAATAGGCCCGCTGCAGTTTCCTCCATTCTTATGTTCTTATGTTCTTATGTATTGTCTAAAATAATACAGTATAATTGGTTATTTTACTTTAATTATGACCTTGTGTGATAATAGGACATAGTACCATAATAAACCTTTTCTCGAACTGTTAAATAACTCAACAAAAATAATAATAATCCATTCTAAACAACGGATTATCAGACGTAGATGTCATAATTCAGCTCATCATAATTATCCATACACTCTCGTGTATAAATTCCACCGTCAAAATTTGTATTGTCGGAAGAAGTTTTACTGTCTGAATGTCTGTCTAATTCTACAAAAACTCTCCGTTAGTATCCGTCTATTTCCTCTGTTACCTCATCACTTAAGAGTATTACAAAATATTACCACTGACTGTAACACCTGATGTGCAATGTGCATACTCATATTTATAATCCTGTGTATTTTGTAACTGAAATAAAATACAGGTACAGGAATATTTAGTTACTCTTGCGGTATACAAAATCATACATCTATCTATCTATCTATCTACTGTATCTATCTATCTATCTATCTATCTATCTACTGTATTTATCTATTTATATCAATTTTATTAACTCACCTGTACCATTAATCATCAGTATATTTATCTTAATCTTCTTCCCATTTTGATTTATTCCACTTAACAATGTATGTATCTACACCCACAAACATACCTACTATCCACTCCCAAACACCCACAAACCAACCTACTATCCACTCCCTACACCCACAAACATACCCACTATCCACGCCCTACACCCACAAACATGCCTACTATCCACGCTCTACACCCACAAACATAACTACTATCCACGCTCTACACCCACAAACACACCTACTATCCACGCCCCACACCCACAAACAAACCTACTATCCACGCCCCACACCCACAAACAAACCTACTATCCACGCCCCACACCCACAAACAAACCTACTATCCACGCCCTACACCCACAAACAAACCTACTATCCACGCTCTACACCCACAAACAAACCTACTATCCACGCCCCACACCCACAAACAAACCTACTATCCACGCTCTACACCCACAAACAAACCTACTATCCACTCCCTACACCCACAAACATACCTACTATCCACTCCCTACACCCACAAACAAACCTACTATCCACGCTCTACACCCGCAAACACACACTACTATCCACGCCCTACACCCACAAACAAACCCTACTATCCGCCCCTACACACAAACAAGCCTACTATCACGCCCTACACCCACAAACGACCTACTATCCGCCCTACACCTGACAAGCCTACTATCCGCTACGCCCACAAACAAACTTACTATCCCTTTTCTACACCCACAAAAAAAACCTACTATCCATGCCCTACACCCACACAAACAAACCTACTATCCACGCCCTACACCCACAAAAGTATTTTATCCGCCCTACACCCCACACAAACAAACCTACTATCCACGCCCTACACTGCGCGCACCTATCCCGCCCTACACTAAACAAACCTACTATCCACGCCCTACACCCACAAACAAACCTACTATCCATGCCCTACACCCACAAACAAACCTACTATCTACGCCCTACACCCACAAACAAACCTACTATCCACGCCCTACACCCACAAACAAACCTACTATCCACGTTCTACACCCACAAACACACACTACCCACCACCTACACCCACAATAGAGTAAAGGAGGAATACAGAGTGTACCTACTCAGGGTAGCCATACCACTCTGGGTGCTTGATCCTTAGTGCAGCAGGAAAGAGAAAAATGATAAGTGGGTCATTCTATTCCTCGTGTGATGGATGGAAGGATGGATGGATGGATGGATGGATGGATGGATGGGAGACTGAATGGGAGGATAGATGGGTAGATGGGTGACTGAATGGGATGAGAGATGGGTAGGTGGGTGAATCGGTGGATGGATAAACAGCTAACTGGATGAATGGACATATGGACTTGGATATTTGGATGTAAAACCCTACGATATGAAGAACATTTTGGACGTATAAACCCATGACAATTAACACCATTTTGGACTTACATCACAGGAAACAGGTAAAACATTTCTGTGATCGTCCTTCAATAATTCCATACGCCAACCTTACCTGCATTTATCTCATTTACAGTATAAAATTTTAGTGTTAATTTCAGCATCGGAATCAATCAATCAATCTCTCTCTCTCTCTCTCTCTCTCTCTTTCTCTCTCTCTCTCTCTCTCTCTCTCTCTCTCTCTCTCTCTCTCTCTCTCTCTCTCTCTCTCTCTCAAGATGGAAAATTTCATGACGTAAAATCCGATGAAAACTCGACCCTGTTTATACGTGTTGCCTCGAGGTTTTGTTTTCACGTTAACCTCATGTTTCGTTTCGATAAATGACACATATCACTGTAGGTGAACTACAAACTGAACTTTGACCTGACACCAACGACCGACCGACGGAAGATGGGGCTTCGGGTTTAGTCGTATCCCATTTGAGAGTTTTATGAATGTGAAGCCCCGAATTAGTCACAAACCCTACAGCTCAATTTGGATTCGAACTTGTGCATCTTGTTCTTGAATCAGAACCTTATCTCACACATATATAGGGGTTAGGTTAGGTTGGGTTGGGTTAGGTTGGGTTAGGTTGGGTTGGGTTAGGTTAGATTGGGTTAGGTTAGGTGAGCCGTGTCCATCACAACCAGACAATTATCCCCGTCCACCAGATCTTCCCTTTAACAAATCAGGCCGCACCTCGATTATGCGGTTCAGTTCTGGTGCCCCTATTATAGAATGGATATAAATTCACTAGAGTCGGTGCAGCGAAGAATGACAAAAATGATTCCGGGAATTAGAAACCTTCCATATCAGGATAGGTTACAGAAACTTAACTTGCATTCCCTAGAAAGACGAAGAGTGCGGGGAGATATGATAGAAGTATTTAAGTGGGTGAAAGGAATCAATAAAGGGATATAGATAAAGTTCTTATAATATCCGAGCAGGATAGGACTCGGAGCAACGGATTCAAGTTGGATAAGTTTAGGTTTAGGAGGGAGATAGGAAGAAACTGGTTCACTAATAGGGTGGTGGACGAGTGGAACAAGCTTAACAACTTTGTAGTAAGTGCAGGAACTCTGGAAAGTTTCAAAAGGAGGCTAGATAGATTCATGGATGATAGAGAGTGGTAGTAACTCTCGACAGGAGCTGTCATGCACAGGCCAACCGGCCTATTGCAGACTCCTTATTTTCTTATGTTCTTATGTTCTTAAATCCTCAACATAAAAGACAAATTCACCTCCATGTGTTAAAATCTTACTACACTACATTACCGTCACCACTATACCAAACCTGTGTAATATTAACACACTAATACACTATTAAGACATCACCAAATCCATCAATACACAGTACATCTTCCTTTACACTTGATTAGAAAGAAAAACAGGAAAATATGCCCAGAATCTCAATTTCATTCACTAACATTACGAAAAATTACAAGAGTTAAGAGTCAAAGCAAGATATGTGCTGTACGCAATGTTGATGTTATTTTGTTCGCCATCATTGTGTCCTAAAGTTAATTTGTTTTGTGAAGTATATCCTCGGGCTTGGGAACAAATCATCATGTGTACCTTTGAGTATTAAGGTCTTGATCCATTTCCTTGATGTCTACCGTTTGGAACAGGTAACACCACCACAATTGTTTTAACCAAGACGAAAACGGAAGAAAAAAAAAGCTTCTACAAATATCAAGTATTAATTTTCTCTCTTTACAGGATCTAATACTCTTGGAAATGTGTTTAAATTAATCTGATTTGTTTTCATTTATTGTCGATCCTTCATAAGAGGACTCGTGGATCCCCCGAGCCTAGCCGGCCATTTTGTTTACATTTTTCGGTCGCTCTAAAATACCATTAAAACAATATTGAGTATAAACGTTTGGCTCAACTGATGATCTCACACATGTCCCAACATTTTTTGGCCTCAACTCCACATTCTGTAACTCATTTAGGTAGATGTCCCTCACTACACATACACTGGACTATGTGTAATGTTGCAGCTAATGTGTTATCAAGATATTGCACATTATAAGTTCATGTACGGTCATTATTATATCAAACGGAGGAATTTTAAAGAGCTATTACACCACCTGTATCATTAGTTGTCACCAGGTGAAGGAATGTTTAGGTAGATTATATTTTATTTACTGTAATTAAAGTTTCAATACCTAAGACGTTCCACTATAAGAGTCTTTCAACCTCAGGTAAGGTCTTAAGACTTTCTACTCTAGGTCTTACACCCTGGAGTAGCTGTATCGTCCACTTAGGTAATTTACTCCACAAGGAACTACAAGTTACACCTTGATGTAATACTTCATTTACTGCCAAACTTTATAGGGAAATATTTTTTCACAAAAAATTTCAAGTTACAATTTCACATAATAAGTCACATTACAAACGTTCCTTCGGCTTACAGTTAAACTTTGCAATGTCAAGATATTTTTTTCACTGCAGAGGAAAGTATCCGTCATCATCATCATCACCACACACACACACACACACACACACACACGCGCGCGCAAAGACAAAACTCCTGTATCCAGATTCTCCAAAGTTTATAAATTAAATTCTTCCCTAAAATTAAACAGACAATACATCTATTAATCATAGAGTATGTGAACAATATCGACGCCATATTGGTTACCATCTTTGAGTCATATAATTAGTTAGCTACATAGTGTTAATTATTTAGTTAAATAGGAAAAATAATCTACTAGCGTGTGTTGTGACCAAAATAAATCAACATTGTATTTACTTTCTCCTCCAGGGGGCACTAAGTCTAGAAAAATGACACAATTGACATCTACATAAAGTGACTGACCAAGGGTAGATATTGGCTACCTTTTGTGTTACTTTGAGGTCGTAAGAACACACAGAGCTGCTCTTAAGGATGTTTACCACAATACACCTCAACCAGTTTCTCATTCACAAAGTCAAACAATAAATCTGGTTCAAAAGATACACCGTAAATGTTATTAGAATACAATAATCAATTACTGTATTATTGCATTGAGGCGAATAGTCTTATGGTGTTAAGATGTGTTCTTAAGCCACGAAGGTAAACAAAAGGTATTCAATATCTGCCTTGGTTGACGATGATCTGTAGACGTTAGCAAGTCCTCCTCCTCCTGCTCTCGAGTAGGGTAAAGAAGGCCTCACCTGACCAAAATTGTTAATTAAGATAGATTACATGAAGATTAACCCTCCCAGCTTATTTCAACTAATGATTAACCTAACGCTACATGGGAAGTTAAGTTAGGTTAGATTAAGTTATGTTAGGTTAGGGTAGGGTAGGGTAGGGTAGGGTAGGGTAGGGTAGGGTAGGTCAGGTCAGGTCAGGTCAGGTCAGGCAGTGCCAGTGTAGTTAATCTTGAGGTTAAATAAACTAGAGGCTAATCTTCACATGAGCCACTAAGACACTTTGACGGAGGCGTTTACGTACAACAGGAAAGCTCTGATAACATATAATGTACAGTATATATCGTTTAAGTTGCGTCAGCAGCTCTATACACCACTTATTGACCTACTCATTCACTGCCGTAGAAATATTTACTTCTCTAACAGGTTTCTATATGGTTCCCAGTCATTATAATACGACCTTGTAAAATCAAATGATCTAAATTAAACTAAACTTATCCAAATTAAACTTATTAGCTAACAAATCCTTCTAAAACACGATATATGCAAATCAAAAGTTCTAAATTTAACTTAACTTATCGTAATATAACTATTATAACTAAACCATTTTAATTAAACCTACCCTAAACACCTCAAGTGCCACAAACAGAAGGAAAAAACACCTTTAATATTATCGTGTAAGAGGCCCCTGTAACCCACTAACTCCAGGTAATGCATCTATATCAATCTACCTGCGTCGGAAGCTCTATACGTGACTATGATCTTTACCCACTGCTGGAGAACAGTTGTACTTCTATAATTTCCCCTGGAGAAACAATGCACCAATTTACGATTTATTTATTTTATTTTTCATTTATTTTTTATTCTTGGTCCATACTGTAAACACCGCCCGCTTGTGAGTCCCGTCAGCCATTTTGTTCTAACTTTCGGGGATTCTAAAATAAACTATAAATAAATAAATAAATAAAACAAGCATCTTTTGTTTTCTAACCCATGAGCTGTGAGTCTTCATTATATACTTCAACATTACTGTAAACTAAGGCTAGAGAGGGTGTGTACAGTACTAGTGGAGCCAAGACGAGAAGGTATTTCAAATCCCTAAAGGGTTTTACAAGTGGAGAGTCTTACAAGTGGATGGTCTTACAGGTGGAGGATTTTAATAAGGATAAATACAGCAAGTCTTACAGTTGAATCAGCCAAGACGAAGAAAACTCTTAAGAGTCATGTAACTTCTACCTGATGTTACCTGTAATCAAGCTAAGGTATATGTAAGAAGAATATTATCTCGTTACTATCCATTCCTCTTCCACTATCCTGCGAGATGGTGTATTAATAGGCACAGATACTCATGATAAAGAAGGAATAAAGAGAAAGACGCAAGATACCTATAAAATGCGACAGAATATACCTACACATGCGTAATCCTAACCCATCCCAACCCAACCCAACCCTATCCTACCCTCAGCTTCACCACAGTACACAAAGTCATTCTTGGTATCAGTGACGCATAAACACCCTGTATCGCCTAAGACACATTTGAATCGGATGGTTCGTTGACGGTTTTATTTCTTCGGTATAAACCAGTGAAGCAATTAGTTCGTGGGACGTAGGCTTAAATACAAATTCTCTAGACCAATATACTGTACATGTCTGCTGGAGGGCATTTGGTCTACTCAGCATCATGAATGCATCTAGGACTTTTGTGTTAGATTTCATCAAAGTGCTCCAACATGCTTTCTTTCCTTTGCCAACAAATTTTCCAATGCAGTCAGATCCTGTGAAGGCATGGAAACCTGTAAGGCTCTCTGCCCAATGTGTCGTCGCTCACCAGTTCCTGTTATCATACTTGTATTTTCTCCAAGTTGAGGCTGCTTTAATATACCAAACACATCAGTGTCTGGTGACTTGATATGTACAGTGCTGCCCTTCTGTGATGCATATACTGTATATCCTGCTTAAGTTCTATAACTTGTGATAGCAATTTGATGGTTGAAGTCTTATTTGCTGCTTTCCACGACAGTAGATTAACCTTGGACAGCTTTTCCCAGATGCTCAATGGACCAACAATACGTTCCTTGACAAAATTTTCATAATTTTGTCTTCCAACTTCATATGCACATAGATTGTCATATTTGGCATTTTGCGGCATTACAGCTCCAGTTACCAAGTTTATAAGAGCATCATTTTCCTGGGATTACAGTCACCAATAACATTGTGTAGCTTCTGTACATCAGCATATTGACAGCTGACAATAGCTGTAGAGAGCTCATGGTGTTCTGTTCTTTTGTAATCTTTATGAGTTTGATATTTTATGTAATGAACTTAATTTGAAAACCCAAATGGTAGTATATGATCTTTTATCACCTTAGACACTCTGTGCGTCATGCCTCTCAAGTGATTTTTTTCCTCTCTTACTTCTCTGGACAAATACGACGTTTATCCCATCAGAAAAAATATCACCATATATTTTCTTAATCTACAGGTGCCAAGGTTTAAAATGACGGATGGTGTTAAAAATTAACCTGAAATTTTTACGTGACCACATATTGTCTTGTTGGGTTTCTAAGAGAACTTCACGGCTAAATAGCGCCTCTGTATTGATAGCCGGTACATGTCGTAATATCCACCGCTCATAGTTAAATCTTTATGTCCGTTTATTTTGTCCTAATTTAAGTATCAAAGAGTGTTTTCATTTTTAAGTATCTTAAGTATCTTTTTTCCCCACTCCTAAGTATCTAGGTATGATTTATTTTCATTTATAAGTAACTAACCATATTTTTGTTTTCATTATAAAATGTGATTGATATAGACAACAGAAGTAAATATCAGCTGGAGGTCGTAAACGAAGCTGATGTGAAGTATTTTGACTCGCTGTTCCCACGAACTAATTGCTTCACTGGTTTATACCGGAGAAATAAAACCGTCAACGAACCATCCGATTCAAATGTGTCTTAGGCGATACAGGGTGTTTATGCGTCACTCTGATACCAAGAATGACTTTGTGTACTGTGGTGAAGCTGAGGGTAGGATAGGGTTGGGTTGGGTTGGGATGGGTTAGGATTACGCATGTGTAGGTATATTCTGTCGCATTTTATAGGTATCTTGCGTCTTTCTCTTTATTCCTTCTTTATCATGAGTATCTGTGCCTATTAATACACCACCTCGCAGGATAGTGGAAGAGGAATGGATAGTAACGAGATAATATTCTTCTTACATATACCTTAGCTTGATTACAGGTAACATCAGGTAGAAGTTACATGACTCTTAAGAGTTTTCCTCGACTTGGCTGATTCAACTGTAAGACTTGCTGTATTTATCCTTATTAAAATCCTCCACCTGTAAGACCATCCACTTGTAATACCCTCCACCTGTAAGACCCTCCACTTGTAAGACTCTCCACTTGTAAAACCCTTTAGGGATTTGAAATACCTTCTCGTCTTGGCTCCACTAGTACTGTACACACCCTCTCTAGCCTTAGTTTACAGTAATGTTGAAGTATATATAATGAAGACTCACAGCTCATGGGTTAGAAAAACAAAAGATGCTTGTTTTATTTATTTATTTATTTATTTATTCATTTATAGTTTATTTTAGAATCCCCGAAAGTTAGAACAAAATGGCTGACGGGACTCACAAGCGGGCGGCGTTTACAGTATGGACCAAGAGTAAAAAATAAATGAAAATAAAATAAATAAATCGTAAATTAGTGCATTGTTTCTCCAGGGGTAATTATAGAAGTACAAATGTTCTCCAGCAGTGGGTAACGATCATAGTCACGTATAGAGCTTCCGACGCAGGTAGATTGATATAGATGCATTACCTTGAGTTAGTGGGTTACAGGGGCTTCTTACACGATAATATTAAAGGTGTTTTTTCCTTCTGTTTGTGGCACTTGAGGTGTTTAGGTTAGGTTTAATTAAAATGGTTTAGTTATAATGGTAATATTACGATAAGTTAAGTTGAATTTAGAACTTTTGATTTACATATATCGTGTTTTAGAAGGATTTGTTAGCTAATAAGTTTAATTTGGATACGTTTAGTTTAATTTAGATCATTTGATTTTACAAGGTCGTATTATAATGACTGGGAACCATATAGAAACCTGTTAGAAGTAAATATTTCTACGGCAGTGAATGAGTAGGTCAATAAGTGGTGTATAGAGCTGCTGACGCAACTTAAACGGTATATACTGTACATCATATGTTATCAGAGCTTTCCTGTTGTACGTAACCGCCTCCGTCAAAGTGTCTTAGTGGCTCATGTGAAGATTAGCCTCTAGTGTATTTAACCTCAAGATTAACTACACTGGCACTGCCTGACCTGACCCTACCCTAACCTAACCTAACTTAATCTAACCTAACTTAACTTCCCATGTAGCGTTAGGTTAATCAATAGTTGAAATAAGCTGGGAGGGTTAATCTTCATGTAATCTATCTTAATTAACAATTTTGGTCAGGTGAGGCCTTCTTTACCTTACTCGAGAGCAGGAGGAGGAGGACTTGCTAACGTCTACAGATCATCGTCAACCAAGGCAGATATTGAATACCTTTTGTTTACCTTCGTGGCTTAAGAACACATCTAAACACCATAAGACTATTCGCCTCAATGCAATAATACAGTAATTGATTATTGTATTCTAATAAAATTTACGGTGTATCTTTTTAACCAGATTTATTGTTTGACTTTTGTGAATGAGAAACTGGTTGAGGTGTATTGTGGTAAACATCCTTAAGATCAGCTCTGTGTGTTCTTACGACCTCAAAGTAACACAAAAGGTAGCCAATATCTACCCTTGGTCAGTCACTTTATGTAGATGTCAATTGTGTCATTTTTCTAGACTTAGTGCCCCCTGGAGGAGAAAGTAAATACAATGTTGATTTATTTTGGTCACAACACACGCTAGTAGATTATTTTTTCCTATTTAACTAAATAATTAACACTATGTAGCTAACTAATTATATGACTCAAAGATGGTAACCAATATGGCGTCGATATTGTTCACATGCTCTATGATTAATAGATGTATTGTCTGTTTAATTTTAGGGAAGAATTTAATTTATAAACTTTTGAGAATCTGGATACAGGAGTTTTGTCTTTGCGCGCGCGCGCCCGCGCGCGCGTGTGTGTGTGTGTGTGTGTGTGTGTGTGGTGATGATGATGATGACGGATACTTTCCTCTGCAGTGAAAAAAATATCTTGACATTGCAAAGTTTAACTGTAAGCTGAAGGAACGTTTGTAATGTGACTTATTATGTGAAATTGTAACTTGAAATTCTTTGTGAAAAAATATTTCCCTATAAAGTTTGGCAGTAAATGAAGTATTACATCAAGGTGTAACTTGTAGTTCCTTGTGGAGCAAATTACCTAAGTGGACGATACAGCTACTCCAGGGTGTAAGA
>NW_024731283.1:0-6443 GCF_018991925.1 Homarus americanus | reverse complement strand
ACCTTATGAAAATTTCATTTTTTGCTGGTTCGCCAAAAATGACAAAAATTCTTGTCCGGACCTTACAAAAATTGCTTTTTTGGCCAGTTCGCCAAAAGTGTCGGAACGAGAGGTCCGGACCTAACGAAAATTTCATTTTTGCGGGGTCACCAAAAATGACAAAAATTCATGTCCGGACCTTACGAAAAATGCTTTTTTGGCCGGTTTCGCCAAAAGTGTCGAAACGACAGGACCGGACCTTACGAAAATTTCATGTTTTGCGAGTTTGCCAAAAAAGACAAATAATCATGTCCGGACCTTACGAATTTCATTTTTACTTGGGGTCGCCAAAAATGACAAAAATTCATGTCCGGACCTTACGAAAAATGCTTTTTTGGCCGGTTCGCCAAAAGTGCCAGAACGACAGGTCCGGACCTTACGAAAATTTCATTTTTTGCGTTTTTGCCAAAAATGACAAAAATTCATGTCCGGACCTTCTGGCATCTTTTTGCCGTTTCGCCAAAGTGTCAGAACGAGAGGTCCGGACCTTACAATTCATTTTTGCAGGGGTCACCAAAATTAAAATTCATGTCAGACCTTACGAAAAAATGCTTTTTTTGGCCGGTTTCGCCAAAAGTGCCGATACGACAGGTCCGGACCTTATGAAAATTTCATTTTTGCTGGTTCGCCAAAAATTGCAAAAATTCTTGTCCGGACCTTACAAAAATTGCTTTTTTGGCCGGTTCGCCAAAAGTGTCGGAACGAGAGGTCCGGACCTTACGACAATTTCATTTTTTGCTGGGGTCACCAAAAATGACAAAAATTCATGTCCAGACCTTACGAAAAATGCTTTTTTGGCCGGTTTCGCCAAAAGTGCCGAAACGACAGGTCCGGACCTTATGAAAATTTCATTTTTTTCTGGTTCGCCAAAAATGACAAAAATTCTTAATCGGACCTTACAAAATTGCTTTTTGGCCGGATTCGCCAAAGATGTCGGAACAGAGGTCGGACCTAACAAAATTTCATTTTGGGGGTCACCAAAAATGACAAAATTCATGTCGGACCTTACGAAAAATGCTGGCCGGTTTCGCCAAAGTGTCAGCTGGGGTTGCCAAAAGACAAATAATCATGCCGGACCTTACGAAAAATGCTTTATTGGCCGGTTTCGCCAGAAGTGCTGAAACGACAGGTCCGGCCCTTACGAAAATTTCATTTTTTGCGGGTTTGCCAAAAATGACAAATATTCATGTACGAACCTTACGAAAAATGCTTTTTTGGCCGTTTCGCCAAAATTGCCAGAACGACAGGTCCGGACCTTACGAAAATTTCATTTTTTGCGGGTTTGCCAAAAATGACAAATATTCATGTCCGGACCTTACGAAAAATGCTTTTTTGGCCGGTTTCGCCAAAATTGCCGAAACGACAGGTCCGGACCTTATGAAAATTTCATTTTTTTTGGATTCGCCAAAAATGACAAAAATTCTTGTCCGGACCTTACAAAAATTGCTTTTTTGGCCGGTTCGCCAAAAGTGCCGGAACGACAGGTCCGGACCTTACGAAAATTTCATTTTTTGCGGGTTTGCCAAAAATGACAAATATTCATGTCCGGACCTTACGAAAAATGCTTTTTTGGCCGTTTCGCCAAAAGTGCCGGAGCGACAGGTCCGGACCTTACGAAAATTTCATTTTTTGCGGGTTTGCCAAAAATGACAAATATTCATGTCCGGACCTTACGAAAAATGCTTTTTTGGCCGTTTCGCCAAAAGTGCCGGAACAACAGGTCCGGACCTTACGAAAATTTCATTTTTTGCGGGTTTACCAAAAATGACAAAAATTCATGTCCGGACCTTACGAAAAATTCTTTTTTGGTCGGTTCACCAAAAGTGCCGGAACGACAGGTCCGGACCTTACGAAAATTTCATTTTTTGCGGGGTCACCAAAAATGACAAAAATTCATGTCCAGACCTTACGAAAAATGCTTTTTTGGCCGGTTTCGCCAAAAGTGCCGATACGACAGGTCCGGACCTTATGAAAATTTCATTTTTGCTGGTTCGCCAAAAATTGCAAAAATTCTTGTCCGGACCTTACAAAAATTGCTTTTTTGGCCGGTTCGCCAAAAGTGTCGGAACGAGAGGTCCGGACCTTACGACAATTTCATTTTTTGCTGGGGTCACCAAAAATGACAAAAATTCATGTCCAGACCTTACGAAAAATGCTTTTTTGGCCGGTTTCGCCAAAAGTGCCGAAACGACAGGTCCGGACCTTATGAAAATTTCATTTTTTGTGGTTTCGCCAAAAATGACAAAAATTCATTTCCAGACCTTACGAAAAATACGTTTTTGGCCGGTTTCGCCAAAAGTGCCGAAACGACAGGTCCAGACCTTACGAAAATTTCATTTTTTGCGGAGTCGCCAAAAATGCAAAAAATTCTTGTCCGGACCTTACAAAAATTGCTTTTTTGACCGGTTCGCCAAACATGCCGGAACGACAGGTCCGGCCCTTACGAAAATTTCATTTTTTGCGGGTTTGCCAAAAATGACAAATATTCATGTCCGAACCTTACGAAAAATGCTTTTTTGGCCGTTTCGCCAAAAGTGCCGGAACGACAGGTCCGGACCTTACGAAAATTTCATTTTTTGCGGGTTTGCCAAAAATGACAAATATTCATGTCCGGACCTTACAGCATGCACTGGCCGTTTCATAAAGTGCCGGAACAACAGGTCGGTCTGCAATTCATTTTGGGGTCACCAAAAATGACAAAAATTCATGTCCAGACCTTACGAAAAATGCTTTTTTGGCCGGTTTCGCCAAAAGTGCCGAAACGACAGGTCCGGACCTTATGAAAATTTCATTTTTTGCAGGTTCGCCAAAAATGACAAAAATTCTTGTCCGGACCTTACAAAAATTACTTTTTTGGCAGGTTCGCCAAAAGTGTCGGAACGACAGGTCCGGACCTTACGAAAATTTCATTTTTTGCGGGGTCACCAAAAATGACAAAAATTATTGTACGGACCTTACGAAAAATGCTTTTTTGGCCGGTTTCGCCAAAAGTGCCGAAACGAAATTTTTTGTGGGTTCGCCAAAAATGACAAAAATTCATGTCCAGACCTTACGAAAAATACGTTTTTGGCCGGTTTCGCAAAAAGTGCCGAAACGACGGGTCCGGACCTTATGAAAATTTCATTTTTTGCGGGGTCACCAAAAATGACAAAAATTCATGTCCGGACCTTACGAAAAATGCTTTTTTGGCCGGTTTCGCCAAAAGTGCCGAAACGACGGGTCCGGACCTTATGAAAATTTCATTTTTTGCTGGTTCGCCAAAAATGACAAAAATTCTTGTCCGGACCTTACGAAAAATTCTTTTTTGGTCGGTTCGCCAAAAGTGCCGGAACGACAGGTCCGGACCTTACGAAAATTTCATTTTTTGCCGGTTTACCAAGAATGACAAAAATTCATGTCCGGACATTACGAAAAATTCTTTTTTGGTATGTTCGCCAAAAGTGCCGGAACGACAGGACCGGACCTTATGAAAATTTCATGTTTTGCGAGTTTGCCAAAAAAGACAAATAATCATGTCCGGACCTTACGAAAAATGCTTTATTGGCCGGTTCGTGCGTGCCGGAACGACAGGTCCGAATCTACGAAAATTTCATTTTTGCTGTTTTACAAAATGAAAAAATTCATGTCCGGGCCTTACGAAAATGCTTTTTGGTCGGGTTCGCCAAAAGTGCCGGAACGACAGGTCCGGACCTTACGAAAATTTCATTTTTTGCAGGTTTGCCACAAATGACAAAAATTCATGTCCTGACCCTACGAAAAATGCCTTTTTGGCCGGTTCGCCAAAAGTGCCGGAACGACAGGTCCGGACCTTACGAAAATTTCATCTTTTGCGGGTTTGCCAAATATGACAAAAATTCATGTCCTGACCCTACGAAAATGCTCTTTGGCCGGTTCGCTGTGCGTTGAAACGACAGGTCCGGACCTTACGAAAATTTCCCCATCTTTTGCGGGTTTCTGTCAACAGACAAAAATTCATGTCCGGGCCTTACGAAAAATGCTTTTTGGCCGGTTCGTTTGAAGTGCCGAGAACCACAGGTCCGGACCTTACGAAAATTTCATTTTTTGCAGGTTTGCCAAAAATGACAAAAATTCATGTCCGGACCCTACGAAAAATGCCTTTTTGGCCGGTTCGCCAAAAGTGCCGGAACGACAGGCCCGGACCTTACGAAAATTTCATCTTTTGCGGGTTTGCCAAAAATGACAAAAATTCATGTCCGGACCTTACGAAAAATGCTTTTTTGGCCGGTTCGCCAAAAGTGCCGGAACGACAGGGCCGGACCTTATGAAAATTTCATTTTTTCCAGGTTTGCCAAAAATGACAAAAATTCATGTCCGGACCTTACGAAAAATACCTTTTCGGCCGGTTCGCCAAAAGTGCCGGAACGACAGGTCCGATCTACGAAAATTTCATTTTTTGTGGGTTCGCCAAAAATGACAAAAATTCATTTCCAGACCTTACGAAAAATACGTTTTTGGCCGGTTTCGCCAAAAGTGCCGAAACGACAGGTCCAGACCTTACGAAAATTTCATTTTTTGCGGAGTCGCCAAAAATGAAAAAAATTCTTGTCCGGACCTTACAAAAATTGCTTTTTTGACCGGTTCGCCAAACATGCCGGAACGACAGGTCCGGCCCTTACGAAAATTTCATTTTTTGCGGGTTTGCCAAAAATGACAAAAATCTGCGTCTGGACCTTACGAAAATAATTTTTGCCGGTTCGCCAGTGTTGGAACGACAGGTCCGGGATCTTACGAAAATTCCCCATTTTTGTGGTGCTGCTAAATGACAAAAATTCATGTCCGGACCTTACGAAAAATGCTTTTTTGGCCGGTTCGCCAAAAGTGCCGGAACGACAGGGCCGGACCTTACGAAAATTTCAATTTTTCCAGGTTTGCCAAAAATGACAAAAATTCATGTCCGGACCTTACGAAAAATACCTTTTCGGCCGGTTCGCCAAAAGTGCCGGAACGACAGGGCCGGACCTTACGAAAATTTCATTTTTTCCAGGTTTGCCAAAAATGACAAAAATTCATGTCCGGACCTTACGAAAAATACCTTTTCGGCCGGTTCGCCAAAAGTGCCGGAACGACAGGTCCGGATCTTACGAAAATTTCATTTTTTTGCAGGTTTGCCACAAATGACAAAAATTCATGTCCGGACCCTACGAAAAATGCCTTTTTGGCCGGTTCACCATAAGTGTCGGAACGACAGGTCCGGACCTTACGAAAATTTCATTTTTTGCGGGTTTGCCAAAAATGACAAAAATTCATGTCCTAACCTTACGAAAAATGCTTTTTTGACCGGTTCGCCAAAAGTGCCGGAACAACAGGTCCGGACCTTACGAAAATTTCATTTTTTGCAGGTTGCTACAAATGACAAAAATTCATGTCCGGACCCTACGAAAAATGCCTTTTTTGGCCGGTTCGCCAAAAGTGCCGGAACGACAGGTCCGGACCTTACGAAAATTTCATTTTTTGCGGGTTTGCCAAAAATGACAAAAATTCATGTCCTGACCTTACGAAAAATGCTTTTATTGGCCGGTTCGCCGAAAGTGCCGGAACAACAGGTCCGGACCTTACGAAAATTTCATTTTTTGCTGGTTTGCCAAAAATGACAAAAATTCATGTCCGGACCTTACGAAAAATGCTTTTTTGGCCGGTTCGCTAAAAGTGCCGGAACGACAGGTCCGGATCTACGAAAATTTCATTTTTGCAGGTTTGCCACAATGACAAAAATCTGGCGTCCGGACCCTACGAAAATGCCTTTTGGCCGGTTCACCATAAGTGCCGGAACGACAGGTCCGGACCTGATGAAATTCTATTTTTGCGGGTTTATGTAAAAATGACAAAATTCATGTCCTGACCTTACGAAAAATGCTTTTTTGACCGGTTCGCCAAAAGTGCCGGAACAACAGGTCCGGACCTTACGAAAAATTCATTTTTTGCAGGTTTGCCAAAAATGACAAAAATTCATGTCCGGACCTTACGAAAAATACCTTTTTGGCCAGTTCGCCAAAAGTGCCGGAACGACAGGTCCGGACCTTACGAAAATTTCATTTTTTGCAGGTTGCTACAAATGACAAAAATTCATGTCCGGACCCTACGAAAAATGCCTTTTTGGCCGGTTCTCCAAAAGTGCCGGAACGACAGGTCCGGACCTTACGAAAATTTCATGTTTTGCGTTTTGCCAAATATGACAAAAATTCATGTCCGGACCTTACGAAAAATTCTTTTTTGGCCGGTTCGCCAAAAGTGCCGGAACGACAGGTCCGGACCTTACGAAAATTTCATCTTTTGCGGGTTTCCCAAAAATGACAAAAATTCATGTCCGGACCTTACGAAAAATGCTTTTTTGGCCGGTTCGCCAAAAGTGCCGGAACGACAGGTCCGGACCTTACGAAAATTTC
>NW_024731282.1:0-5539 GCF_018991925.1 Homarus americanus | reverse complement strand
TGCAGCTGAGAAGGGAGATGGGCCTCGGTTTGTCTGGTTCTCTGGGCTTTGGAATGGGCTGTATATCTGCCTTCTTCCATTCTGGTGGGAGTCTTTGTGCTGTCCACGAAGCATTGATGGCTTGCAGCAGAGCCTCGTGTCCGGCTGTACCGGCATGAGAGAGCATGGAGTAGGTTATCCTGTCGGCCCCTGGAGCTGTATCCTTGCTTCGTTTTAGCGACTTCTGGAGTTCTTGCTGGTTGAGTGGTCTGTCAGTGTCATCTTCACTGTTGCAGGCCTCTTCGATCATCTGGAGTCTGACCTGTCGCAGACGCCGTTGTGTCTCCTCCGCCTGTCTCGGGAGGTTTTTCGCTGCTGCTCGGTCAGAGAACAGTTTTGCAAGTCTCTCGGCTTCCTCTTCTGGGTTGGGATGGGTTGGTGGTGGTGGTGTTGCCTTCCCAGATGCCCTTCGGATCTGGGCCCACATCTTGCCGAGGGAGGTGTGCTCGTTCAGTTCGGAGCACCACTTGAGCCAGCTTACGTTTTTTATTTCTTCCTTCTCTTCCCTGGTATCCTTAACTATGACTTGCAGGAGATGTCTGTTTGTTGCCGTGGGATGTCTCCTGTAGTTTCTTCGGGCCATGTTCACTCTGTGGTTGAGTTCTTTCACCCTGGGACAGTAGTACCAGTAATCATTGTACTGTCTTGATGTGGGTTTTGTTTTTGGGATAGCCTCTTCTGCCGCTAGGTGAAACGCCTCGACCAATTGGTGGTGGAGGGTTGTCTCATCCGCGGGTGCTGCGCCGGCTGGCTGTGATTTTTCGCGCCACTTAGCCAGGTGTTTCTTGAAGAGTCCCCAGTCTGCCTTTTGAGTGTTGTATCTCCATCTCGGGGGGGGTGGAGAGGGGAGTTTGTTCACCTTCAGCGTTGTTAGGGTGGCGAAGTGGTCACTGGTCAGCGTGGGGTGTATCTGCCAGGAGGCCGAAGGCTGTAGTGCACTGGAGACGAAGGTTAGATCTAGCCTTCCTCCCCTAGTGTGGGTGGGCTCTCCGGTGTTCAGGAGGCAGATCTCGGGTGTATCTTGAAAGGTGGTGTATAGGTGTAGGCCGCCTTCATTTGTGGGGCTTGCCGAGCTTAGGAAGGGATGATGTGCGTTGAAATCCCCTCCTATGAGTGTGGCGTGGTCAGCGGCCGAAGCAAATAATTGAGTAACCTCCAGTGAGCCCCTTGGGTTCTTGTAGATGTTGTGAACAGTTAATTCCCGTTCTTGGAGGGTTACTTTGACGGCCTGTGTCTCGATGTTTTTCCCACATGGAAATTGCTGCGTGACATCGGCGGAGGGTATGCTTGACTTGACCAAGATCATACATCCTCTTGTTGACGCCTGCGTGAAATGCCTCCTGTATGTCTTGTAACCGCTGAATTTGAAACAGTGGTGTTCTTGTAGAAGTGTTTCTTGTAGGAGTATGATGTCAAGCTTGTCCTTGGCTGCTGCTTCTTGTAGGAGGTGTTTCTTGTTTTTGATGCCCTGAGCATTCCATGTAAGGATGTTCAGGGTGCTGACGTTTTCCACCACTGTTTCATCGGGGACTTCTGGTGGTTCTCGATGGAGATGTCCAAGCTCCATTCCAACTGGATCAGGTCCATGTCTTCGTGTTCTGTGGTTTTTGCCTTCTGGGCCGTGGTTCGGTTCAGGGGAGTTGAAACGTCCAGTTTCTTTCTGGGAGCTGTCGGTATCTTGGGAGCTGTCGGTATCTTGGGTTCTCTGGTGGCCTTCTTCGGTGTAGAGTGTACCTCGGCTGTTACTCGTGTGCGGACCGGCGTGGCTTCCTCCACTGAGGTGGCTGGAGCTGTGGCGACTTGCCCGAGGACGCTCCCCATGAGTATTTGGAGCTGTGTGGGTTGGATCTTGTGGCCCAGTAGTCCGGCTAGGCCCTCCGCGAAGGTTGTCAGTACCTTGGCTAGGTCTGATAAGTGTATCATTCCTTCTGGTGCCAGTCAACTCCCGCACGATACGATACGAAGTCATTAGTTAAGAGGTGAAAGAAGATTATTAGGAATTGAAGAAAAAGTGGTGAAACTGAAATACAGTAGGAGTAGAAAGAATCTGGGCTCAACCAGATCGCTTCATCTTTCTTATTGGTGTTTTGTCTTTGTTCTGCTCCCTTGAATCGTCAGACCTTTGTATTAATATTGGTTTATTTATATAATGCTGCTTATTATTATTATTTTTGTTATTGTTGAGCTAGTGAGCCCGCCCAGTCCTGTGTAACCGTGGGAGGTAGCCACTTTTTTTTTTTTTTTTTTTTTTTGAGGTGTTAGTTGTGTTAGTCTAAAGGTACACTGTATGGAGAGGCCTGCCAGGTTCTTAGTGGAGCTGGTTGGTCACTCTCATCTTTATTCCTCTAGTAATGTTTTATGTAGAAATGTGTATGTTGAGGCAGGAGGTGGTTCAATTACTTCTTCCTGGCTGATATAGCTGGGAGGGTAATCACATTATTATTATTAATATTATTATTATTATTATTATTTATTTTTTTTTTTGAGTTAGTGAGCCCGCCCAGGTCCTTGTGTAGCTGGGAGGGTAGTCACTTTTTTTTTTTTTTTTCAAGATGTTAGTCTGTAATGTTAAATGTTAAATGTTAAATATTAGTTATGTTAGTCTAAAGGTACACTGTATGGAGAGGCCTACCAGGTTCTTGTGGAGCTGGTAGGTCACTCTCATCTTTTATTCTCTCTATTAATGTTTTATATGTATATTGGGGCAGGAGATGGTTCAATTACTTTCTTCCTGGCTGATTTAAACCAACTGTGTTCTTGGAATCCTTCGTTGTCTATATTATTTATCCAGTTTTGATATGTTTCTGTGTTAAGTTCAGTCACTTTTTTCCAAATATTTACAGCTTTGTTGTGTATATCTACATTGATTGCTAAGAGGTTTGCTCTCTTGTGTAGCTGTTCATTATTGATGTGGTCTGTATATTTTATGTTATATATAAATCTGAGGCTATATTTTGTACTGTTTGTAACCTTTTAATGCACGTTTTACTAAGGGTGTTCAATGGGATGGGTGGGTAGTCCATAATTGATTTAACAAGGGCAATATAAATCTTTCTTTTGTTATTAATGCTAAGGTTCTTAAAGCGTTTTATTTTTGATAATCTTATTCTTGCCTGTCGTTCTTTATCTTTTAAGTATGTTATATATCCTCTTTTTGTTAGTTTTAATTAGTTTTAGTCCAAGCATCCTGCCTTCAGTGTCGTATGGGTATAGTTCCTGGTCGACTATTACTGGACTTGTTTTGATCTTGGCTATTGGTATTATCTTGAATTTGTTTTTATTTGTCCTGATTTTCCATTTTTTTCTCAAAATCCGTTTATGCTTTTTATCGTTTACCGTGTAGAAAGTTAAGGTAAATTGAAAGTTATTTTCCCAAAGGGACATTATTTTGAGTATCATCAGCAAACATTACATATTCACTAAAGGGGGTAGGTTGAGGTGTGTCTGAAGTATAAATTGTATATAGTGTTGGAGAAAGGCATCCTCTTTGAGGTACTCCACTCTCAAGATTAAACATAGTTCCTAAAAAGTTTCCAATTTGAATTTGTGCTTTCCTATCATCTAAATAGTTACACAATATTCTTAGCAAGTATTCGTTAAGTCCCAGTTTTAATATTTTATATTTCAAGCCTAAATGCCAAACTTTATCAAAAGCCTTAGAAACATCCCTTAAAATTATATTGATCTGGTTACTCTTGCTTTTTTCTATTGCAATTATTTCCGTTACTATAGCTATTGCAGTTAGGGTATTTCTATTGGGCATAAATCCATGTTGTCTGTTGTTAGTTTTCCCATGTTGTGTTAAAAAGGCTATAAGTCTTGAATTTAATATTTTTTCCAATAGTTTCCCGGTAATTTCTAATAAAGATATTGGCCTGTAGTTTAATATTTCCTTATTGTCCTTACCCTCCAGGAATAAAAGTATCATTTAGCATATTTCTTAGTTGTCTGGAAAGTAACCAGTTATTAAGCATGCGTTGGTAAATGTGGTTTCTTATAGTGGTCAAAAATGTTTTCTTGTAGATTCATGATCATAGTTCGTGTAATACCCAGTGAGCTCCTGTGTTCTTTCAGTTCTCAGACAGTGCATCATTTCTCCCATGGTTATTATTTGATTATTAGGGTAATAAGTTATAGTCTAAGGGCTGTCTTTGGGGGTGATTCTATGTATTTGTCTTCCCATTTCTTCTATCCTTTCTTCTGTGTTCACCATCAAAATCTTCATTTCATCTGATATTTTAAAACTCCTTTTACCCATTCCCTTTGAATGCTGACTCTTGTTCATTTTCCTCGTGCAATTTTGTTCCATTTTGGTCTTTAATGTATGGTGTTTTTTGCTTGTTGTGCCCCATCATCTTGTTTATGGAAGTCCAAAATGTTTTTGTGTCTTTAGTCATGTCAGCCGCCATTATAATATCATTCCATTTTTTATTGTTTGCTTCCTTACATGCGTCTCTTAATTTTATCTGTTGTGCTATCTGTGTCGTATATAGCCATCTGTTACTGCCGTGTCTTTCCATATACCTGTTTATTTCATTGTAATAGGTCTGGATTAATTTAACTTCTTCTGGTAGTCTGTTGTTGGGTAATGTTCTAAAGTGTGAAGTAGGAGTGTGTTTGGTTATAGATGTTTTTATTGCTGAGTGCAGTTTGTCCATTTTTGAGTCTATATCTTCTGTTGTTTTCCCTTGTAGGTTAATCGAGTGGTGATTACTTAAGTCGTCTTTGAAGCTGTCCCAGTCTGTTTTACTCATTTTCAGTCTCTTTTTTATTGGTATCTGTATGGGGCTTGTTGACAGTGTTAGTATAATTGGCAGATGGTCACTGCCTGTGAAAGGTCCCTGTATTATATGGTAATTGAAAAAGGCTTTGTTGTTGGTAAAAATTTTGTCTGGTGTCGATTGTGTATTGTGATTTCTCCGTGGTTAAAAGTTAGGACCCAGATGATTGATTTTCCCAAATTTATTAATTGATATTGCGCCTCACGACGTTATTATTTGTATTGTCAAAAATCCTATGTCTGGCGTTAAAGTCTCCCAAGATGTACATCGGATGACTATTGTTAGCCAATTTTAATAGGTCTTCTATAGGTAAGTAGGGTCGTCTCGGTGGGAGATAAGTAGTAGCAATAATTACGTCTCCTTGAGTTGTATTTATTTTTATTGCTAGAAATTCATCCTGGAAGTCATCAATTAGTTTAAATTTTAAGTTTCTTTTAACCGCTATCGCTACTCCGTCATTTTTCTCGCCCGATTTATTTCTTTGGTTTACATAACAGTTAAAGAGTTTTATGTTGTTGTTTTCTGTCTCACCGTGATTGTTTATTAGTATAATGTCAGGGTCAATTTCTTGATATATATTACTTAGGTTAATTCTCTCGGTCTTCCAGTTTCTTACGTTGTGTTGTATTATTCTTAAAGTTCTTACTGTTTGTCTATTGTCCATTAGTTCTTATACTTGGATTGTGACTGTTGAAGTGGAGACCTATCATCCTGTTTCC
>NW_024731281.1:0-19459 GCF_018991925.1 Homarus americanus | reverse complement strand
GGTATACCGCTGACGCTCCCAGGTACACCGCTGACACTGCCAGGTACACCTCAGACACTGTCAGGTACATCTCAGACACTCCCAGGTAAAGCTCAGACACTCCCAGTAACACCTCAGACACTCCCAGGTGCACCTGTGACCCTCCCAAGTGCACCTCTGACACTCCCAGGCACACCTCCGACACTCCCAAGTACACCTTCGACACTCCCAGGTACACCTCTGAAACTCCCAGGTACACTTCTCACACACCCAGGTACACCTTTGACACTCCCAGGTACACCTCTCATACTCCCAGGTACACCTCTGACACTTCCAGATACCCCTCTGATACTCCCAGGTACACCAATGATACTACCAGGTACAGCTCTGACAATCTCAGGCACACCTCTCATACTCCCAAGTACACCTCCGATACTCCCAAGTACACCTCAGACACTCCCTGGTTCACCTGTGACACTCCCTGGTTCACCTCTGACACTCCTTGGTACACCTCTGACACTCGCAGGTACACCTCTAACACTCCCTTGGTCTCCCCTGACACTCCCAGGTACACCTCAGACACTCCCAGGTACACCTTTGACACTCCCAGGTACACTTCAGATACTCTCAGGTACAGCTCACACACTCCCAGTTACACCTCTATAACTCCCAGGTGCACCTGTGACACTTCCAAGTGCACCTCTGACACTCCCAGGTACACCAATCACACTCCCAAGTACAACTCTGACACTCCCAGGTACACCACTGACACTACCAGGTACACCTCTGACACTCCCAGGTACTCCTTTGACGCTGCCAGGTACTCCTCCGACACTCCCAGGAACACCTCTGACACTCCCAAGTACACCAATGACACTCCCAGGTACACCTCTCACACTTCCAGGTACACCTCTGACACTCCCTGGTACACCTCTGACACTCCCAGGTACACCAATGACACACTCAGGTACACCTCTGACACTTCCAAGTACACCCCTGACACTTCCAGGTACACCAATGATACTCCCAGGTATACCGCTGACACTCCCAGGTACACCGCTGACACTGCAAGGTACACCTCAGACACTGCCAGGTACATCTCAGACACTCCCAGGTAAAGCTCAGACACTCCCAGTAACACCTCAGATACTCCCAGGTGCACCTGTGACACTCCCAAGTGCACCTCTGACACTCCCAGGCACACCTCCGACACTCCCAGGTACACCTCCAACACTCCCAGGTAAACCTCTGACACTCCCAGGTACACTTCTCACACACCCAGGTACACCTTTGACACTCCCACGTTCACCTCTCATACTCCCAGGTACACCTCCGATACTCCCAGGTACACCTCCGATACTCCCGCGTTCACCTCCGATACTCCCGGGTACACCTCAGACACTCCCTTGTTCACCTCTGTCACTTCCAGATACACCTCTGACACTCCCAGGTACACCAATGATACTACCAGGTACAGCTCTGACACTCCCAGGCACACCTCTCATACTCCCAAGTACACCTCCGATACTCCCAAGTACACCTCAGACACTCCCTGGTTCACCTCTGACACTCCCTGGTTCACCTCTGACACTCCTTGGTACACCTCTGACAATCGCAGGTACAACTCTAACACTCCCTTGGTCTTCCCTGACACTCCCAGGTACACCTCAGACACTTCCAGGTACTCCTCTGACACTCCCAGGTACTACTCTGACACTCCCAGGTACACCTCTGACACTCCCAGTTACACCTTCGACACTCCCAGTTACACCCCTGACACTCCCAGGTACACCCCTGACACTCCCAGGTACACCTCTAATACTCCCAGGTACACCTCTGACACTTCCGGATACACCTCTGACACTCCCAGGTACACCAATCACACTCCCAAGTACAACTCTGACACTCCCAGGTACACCACTGACACTACCAGATACACCTATGACACTCCAGGTACACCCCTGACACTCCCAGTTACACCCCTGACACTCTCAGGTAAACCTCTGACAATCCCAGGTACACCTCAGGCACTCCCAGGTACCCCTCTCAAACTTCCAGGTGCACCCTTGACACTTCCAGGCACACCCCTGAAACTTCCAGGTACACCTCTGACACTTCCAGATACACCTCTGACACTCCCAGGTACACCAATCACACTCCCAAGTACAACTCTGACACTCCCAGTTACACAACTGACACTACCAAGTACACCTCTGACACTTCCAGGCACACCCCTGACACTCCCAGGTACACCTCTGACAATCCCAGGTACACCTCAGTCAATCCCAGGTACACCTCTGACACTTCCAGGTACACCCCTGACTCTTCCAGGTACACCTCTGACACTCCCAGGTACACCAATGACACTCCCAGGTACACCATTGACACTCCCTGGTACACCTCTGACACTCCCAGGTACACCAATGACACACTCAGGTACACCTCTGACACTTCCAGGTACATCCCTGACACTTCCAGGTACACCAATGATGCTCCCAGGTATACCGCTGACACTCCCAGGTACACCGCTGACACTGCCAGGTACACCTCAGACACTGCCAGGTACATCTCAGACACTCCCAGGTAAAGCTCAGACACTCCCAGTAACACCTCAGACACTCCCAAGTGCGCCTCTGACACTCCCAAGTACACTTCTCACACACCCAGGTACACCTTTGACACTCCAAGGTACACGTCTCATACTCCCAGGTACACCTCTGACACTTCCAGATACACCTCTGACACTCCCAGGTACACCAATGATACTACCAGGTACACCTCTGACACTCCCAGGTACACCTCTGACACTCCCAGGTACACCCCTGACTCTCTCAGGAACACCTCTGACACTCCCAGGTACACCTCTGACACTCCCAGGTACACCTCTGGTACTTCCAGGTACACCCCTGACACTTCCAGGTACACCCTTGACACTCCCAAGTACACCAATGACACTCCCAGGTACACCTCTGACACTCCCTGGTACACCTCTGACACTCCCAGGTACACCAATGATACACTCAGGTACACCTCTGACACTTCCAGGTACACCCCTGACACTTCCAGGTACACCAATGATACTCCCAGGTACACCGCTGACACTCCCAGGTACACCGCTGACACTGCCAGGTACACCTCAGACACTGCCAGGTACTCCTCAGACACTCCCAGGTAAAGCTCAGACACTCCCAGTAACACCTCAGACACTCTCAGGTGCACCTGTGACACTCCCAAGTGCACCTCTGACACTCCCAGGCACACCTCTGACACTCCCAGGTACACCTCCGACACTCCCAGGTACACCTCTGACACTCCCAAGGACACTTCTCACACACCCAGGTACACCTTTGACACTCACAGGTACACCTCTCATACTCCCTGGTTCACCTCTGACACTTCCAGATACACCTCTGACACTCCCAGGTACACCAATGATGCTACCAGGTACACCTCTGACACTCCCAGGTACACCTTCGATACTCCCAGGCACACCTCCGATATTCCCAGGTATACCTCAGACACTCCCTGGCTCACCTCTGACACTCCCTGGTTCATCTCTGACACTCCCTGGGACACCTCTGACACTCCCAGGTACACCTCTTACACTCCCTGGTTCTCCCCTGACATTCCCAGGCACACCTCAGACACTCCCAGGTACACCTCTGACACTCCCAGGTACTACTCTGACACTCCCAGGTACACCTCTGACACTTCCAGGTACACCCCTGACACTCCTGTAGGTACACCCTGATACCCCAGGTACACTCTGACATTTGATATACCCTGACACTGCAGGTACACCAATCACACTCCCAAGTACAACTTGACACTCCCAGGCACACCACTGGACACTACCAGGTACACCTCTGACAACCTTGACGCTGCCAGGCCTGGACACTCCCAGATACACCCCTGACACTCCCAGGTACACCAATGACACTCCCAGGTACACCTCTGATACTCCCAGGTACACCTCTGACACTTCCGGATACACCTCTGACACTCCCAGGTACACCAATCACACTCCCAAGTACAACTCTGACACTCCCAGGTACACCACTGACACTACCAGGTACACTTCTGACACTCCAAGGTACTCCTTTGACCCCGCCAGGTACTCCTCCGACACTCCCAGGAACACCTCTGACACTCCCAGGTACACCTCTGACACTCCCAGGTACACCGCTGACACTCCCAGGTACACCTCTGACACTCCCAGGTACACCACTGACACTCCCAGGTACACCGCTGACACTCCCAGGTACACTGCTGACACTGCCAGGTACACATCAGACACTGCCAGGTACACTTCAGACACTCCCAGGTACAGCTCAGACACTCCCAGTTATACCTCTATAACTCCCAGGTGCACCTGTGACACTCCGAAGTGCACCTCTGACACTCCCAGGCACACCTCTGACACTCCCAGGTACACCCCTGACACTCCCAGTTACACCGCTGACACTGCCAGATACACCTATGACACTCCAGGTACTCCCCTGACACTCCCAGTTACCCCCCTGACACTCCCAGGTACAACTCTGGCAATCCCAGGTACACCCCTGACACTCCCAGGTACTCCTCTGACACTGCCAGGTACACCTCAGACACTGCCAGGTACACCTCAGACACTCCCAGGTACAGCTCAGACACTCCCAGGTACACCTCAGACACTCCCAGGTGCACCTGTGACACTCCCAAGAGCACCCTGACACTCCCAGGCTCACCTCTGACACTCCAAGGTACACCTCCGACACTCGAAGGTACACCGCGGACACTCCCAGGTACACCGCTGACACTGCCAGATACACCTCTGACACTCCATGTACACCAAAGACACTCCCAGGTAAACCTCAGACACTCCCAGGTACACCTCAGACACTGCCAGGTCAACCTCTGACATTCCCAGGTACACCTCTGAATCTCCCAGGTACACCTCTTACACTCCCTGGTTCTCCCCTGACACTCCCAGGTACCCCTCTGACACTCCCAGGTACACCTCTGACACTCCCAGGTACACCTCTGACACTCGCAGGTACTACTCTGACACTCCCAGGTACACCTCAGACACTCCCAAGTACACCTCAGACACTCCCAGGTACACCTCACACACTCCCAGGTACATCTCTGACACTCCCAGGTACACCTCTGACACTCCCAGGTAAACCTCTGACATTCCCAGGTACACCCGTGACACTCCCAGGTACTCCTCTGAAACTGCCAGGTACACCTCAGACACTGCCAGGTACACCTCAGACACTCCCAGGTACAGCTGAGCCACTCCCCAGGTACACCAGACACTCCCAGGTGCACCTGTGACACTCCCCAAGTGCACCTCTGACACTCCCCAGGCACACCTCTGACACTCCAAGGTACACCCCCTGACACTCCAAGGTACAATCATGGACACCTCAGGTACACACCGCTGACACCACAGATACACCTCTGACACTCCATGTACACCCCAGACACTTCCAGGCACACCTCAGACACCCAGGTACACCTCAGACACTCCCAGGTACACCCCTGACACTCCCAGACACCGCCAGCCACTCCCAGGTACACCCCTGACACCCCAGTTACACCCCTGACTCTCCCAGGCACACCTCTGACAATCCCAGGTACACCTGAGGCACTCCGAGGTACACCTTTGACACTTCCAGGTACACCCCTGACACTTCCAGGTACACCTCTGACACTCCCAGGTACACCAATGACACTCCCAGGTACACCAATGACACTCCCAGGTACACCTCTGATACTTCCAGATACACCTCTGACACTCCCAGGTACACCTCTGACACTCCCAGGTACACCTCTGACACCCTCAGGAACACCTCTGACTCTCCC
Source organism: Homarus americanus (assembly GCF_018991925.1). Lineage (NCBI taxonomy): Eukaryota > Metazoa > Arthropoda > Malacostraca > Decapoda > Nephropidae > Homarus > Homarus americanus. The sequence continues at coordinate 13,630 of NW_024731281.1, read as the reverse complement.
AGGTACACCTCTGACACTTCCAGATACACCTCTGACACTTCCAGGTACACCAATGACACTACCAGTTACACCTCTGATACTCTCAGGTACACCTCCGATACTTCCAGGTACACCTCCGATACTCCCAGGTACACATCAGACACTCCCTGGTTCTCCTCTGACACTCCCTGGTTCACCTCTAACACTCCCAGGTACACCTCTGACACTCTCAGGTACATCTCTGATACTCCCAGGTACACCTCCGACACTCCAAGAACACCTCTGGCACTCTCTGCAGGTACATCTCTGTCTCCCAGGTACACCTCGGCTTTTCTCGGCCTCCCAGGTACACCTCTGACACTTCCAGGTACACCCCTGACACTTCCAAGTACATCCCTGACACTTCCAGGTACACCTCTGACACTCCCAGGTACACCAATGACACTCCCAGGTACACCACTGACACTCCCCGGTACACCTCAGACACTTCCAGGTACACCTCTGACACTCCCAGGTACACCTCTAACAATCCCAGGTACACCTCTGACACTCTTAGGAACACCTCTGACACTCCCAGGTACACCTCTGACACTCCCAGGTACACCTCTCACACTCCCAGGTGCACCTCTGACACTCCCAGCTACACCTCTGATACGCCCAGGTATACCTCTGACACTCCCAGGTATTCCTCTGACACTCCCAGGTACACCTATTACACTCCCAGGTACACCGATGACACTGCAAGATACACCTCTGACATTCCATGTACACCTCAGACACTTCTAGGTACACCTCAGACACTCCCAGGTACACCTCAGACACTTCCAGGTACACCTCTGACACTCCCAGGTACACCGCTGTCACTCCCAGGTACACCCCTGACACTCCCAGTTACACCCCTGACACTCCCAGGTACACCTCTGACAATCCCAGGTACACCTCAGACAATCCCAGGTACACCTCTGACACTTCCAGGTACACCCCTGACACTTCCAGGTACACTTCTGACACTCCCAGGTACACCAATGACACTCATAGGTACACCTCTGACACTCCCAGGTACACCTCTGACACTCCCAGGTACACCAATGACACACTCAGGTACACCTCTGACACTTCCAGGTACACCCCTGACACTTCCAGGTACACCAATGATACTCCCAGGTACACCGCTGACACTCCCAGGTACACCCCTGACACTGCCAGGTACACCTCAGGCACTGCAAGGTACTCCTCAGACACTCCCAGGTAAAGCTCAGACACTCCCAGTAACACCTCAGACACTCCCAGGTGCACCTGTGACACTCCCAAGTGCACCTCTGACACACCCAGGCACACCTCTTACACTCCTAGGTACACCTCCGACAATCCCAGGTACACCTCTGACACTCCGAGGTACACTTCTCACACACCCAGGTACACCTTTGACACTCCCAGGTACACCTCACATACTCCCAGGTACACCTCAGACACTTTCAGATACACCTATGACACTCCCAGGTACACCAATGATGCTACCAGGTACACCTCTGACACTCCCTGGTACACCTCCGATACTCCCTGGTACACCTCCGATACTCCCAGGTACACCTCAGACACTCCCTGGTTCACCTCTGATACTTCCAGATACACCTCTGACACTCCCAGGTACACCAATGATACTACCAGGTACACCTCTGACACCCCTAGGTTCACCTCCCATACTCTCAGGTACACCTCCGGTACTCCTAGGTACACCTCAGACACTCCCTGGTTCACCTCTGACATTCCCTGGTACACCTCTGACACTCCCTGGTACACCTCTGATACTCCCAGATACACCTCTTACAATCCCTGGTTCTCCCCTGACACTCCCAGGTACACCTCAGACACTCCCAGGTACACCTCTGACACTCCCAGGTACTACTCTGACACTCCCAGGTACTCCACTGACATTCCCTGGTTCACCTCTGACACTCACTGGTTCACCTTTGACACTCCCAGGTACACCTCCCACATTCCCAGGTACACCCCTGACACTCCCAGGTACACCTCTGATACTCCCAGGTACACCTCTGACACTTCCGGATACACCTGTGACACTCCCAGGTACACCAATCACACTCCCAAGTACAACTCTGACACTCCCAGGTACACCACTGACACTACCAGGTACACCTCTGACACTCCAGGTACTCTTTTACGCTGCCAGGTACTCCTCCGACACTCCCAGGAACACCTCTGACACTGCCAGGTACACCGCTGACACTGCCAGGTACACCGCTGACACTCCCAGGTACACCGCTGACACTGCCAGGTACACCTCAGACACTGCCAGGTACACTTCAGACACTCCCAGGTACAGCTCAGACACTCCCAGTTACACCTCTATAACTCCCAGGTGCACCTGTGACACTCCCAAGTGCACCTCTGACACTCCCAGGCACACCTCTGACACTCCCAGGTACACCGCTGCCACTCCCAGTTACACCGCTGACACTGCCAGATACACCTATGACACTCCAGGTACACCCCTGACACTCCCAGGTACACCCCTGACACTTCCAGGTACACCCCTGACACTTCCAGGTACACCTCTGACACTCCCAGGTACACCAATGACACTCCCAGGTACACCACTGACACTCCCTGGTACACCTCTCACACTTCCAGATACACCTCTGACACTCCCAGGTACACCAATGACACTTCCAGGTTCACCAATGACACTCCCAGGTACACCTCTGACACTTCCAGGTACACCTCTGACACTCCCAGGTACACCTCTGAACCTCCCAGGTACACCTCTGACACTCTCAGGAACACCTCTGACTCTCCCAGGTACACCTTTGACACTCCCAGGTACACCTCTGACACTCTCAGGTACATCTCTGATACTCCCAGGTACACCTCTGACACTTCCAGATACACCTCTGACACTTGGAGGTACACCAATGACACTACCAGTTACACCTCTGACACTCCCAGGTACACCTTCGATACTCCCAGGTAAACCTCCGATACTCCCAGGTACACATCAGACACTCCCTTGTTCTCCTCTGACACTCCCTGGTTCACCTCTAACACTCCCTGGTACACCTCTGACACCCCAAGGTGCACCTCTTACACTCGCAGGTACACCTCCGACACTCCAAGGTACACCTCTGACACTCCCAGGTACACCTCTGACACTCCTAGGTACTCCTCTGACACTCCCTGGTACACCTCTGACACTCCGAGGTACACCTCTTACACTCCCTGGTTCTCCCCTGACACTCCCAGGTGTATAGATATGTGAACACGCCTGACGCCAAGACTCTGTTACCATTCATTGTACCATTTATTCACATGTCTGTATTACTACATATTATTATACCATGTCCGATATCTATGCTTATGTCTAATGCCTATGTTCACTTACTATGTCCCGATATACTATGTCTGTACCGCGCTAGTCGAGTAACTAGAGGACCTCATTTATTGTCCTAGTGATGTCTAGCAACTCTCCTTGCCCAGCTAGACAACTGCCCTCAGATCAGCCTCGGCCTACCTACGGTCCGGGGTCCCTTGTGCTCGCCTCTGTATCGGTCGGCTATCACGCCAAGTCTTGTACACTTATTGAATATACCTACTGCTCGTGCTCTGGAGTTTCAAGAACCTTGTCTAGGATTGCATCCACTACATGGCGCAGTTGAGTAGCTCCAACACGACAGTTCACAAGTTGCAAAAGCCGGCCTAGCCCGTCTCCCGGCCCTCTCTGTTTCCCGCCCAGAAGATATACTCCACAGTGCCCCTGGATTTACAGTGCTTTGTGACCTTGTGAAGTGCCCTAAGTGAAGTGCAGTGCCTTTCATGTCTGTTTGCTATGTCTCTGCGGCCCTACAGGTAGCAGAAACGCCTTCAGCCCAGTCTCCAAGACAGCACCTCCGGAATACACCCCCCGTCCGCACAGGCCCGCAAGCCACTGACTCCCCTACACTGAGTCACCACCAGCCGCCCGGGCGCCCGGAGGGATACACCGCTGCCAGCCGTCTCCCCTCACTTCACAAATATTACAGTCAGTACTCTTTTACTTGCCCGCCAGTTCCTGCACTTAGGTACACCTTTGACACTCCCAGTGTAATAGGCCCCTGTCTCATCAACAGAAAGTATTATATAAATGGGTCAATACATCTGATATTATATTCAGATTCACCACCCTGTAACTTTCCACTGTCTATGAGTAAGACATGAGATTGACACGTGAGCAGGCAATTTACCCAAGAGGGCGAGACCCATAGCTCAGCATTTCTGTAAGCACGCACTGCGATGCCCCTAAGCTTCAGTAGCTCACCTCAAGTCATATCGTAAGGACGTGACCTAACGTTTATCATACATAAACGCCGTCCCTTTCTCATTCACTCCTAGACAGTGAGACTTACGGTTGATATACACTCAGGAATTATATATACAACCTTTTATAATAAAACAAAGGAACTACCGTTTGGGTTTCGTTACTTAAAACCCAAATATAAATATGTGTGAACGGACTGGTTAATTGGACAAGCAGCCGATTCATATAGGTGGCAAGCGGTGTGTACGGATTCTTCAAACTGGTAGTCGTATCATCCGTCTGTGTCTTGTGAAAAACAAGAAACCACACAGCAGTGACGCGTTACATAATCCGAGTGTTTAAAACTATATCCCGTATTGAGACGATATGTAGTGAGCGCTCCTTATCTCTGTCACATACAAATACGTGCAGAATTCGTAATATACAAATATTACAGCCTGTTGGTACATATCCAGATTGAGCCGGTTGAGATAGACTCCACTCAGCATTCCCTAGACATTACAGTGTTGCAGTGTTGAACAACAGTTTCGTAACCTGGAATTCAATTGGTATTTCACTAGCAGCTGAGCAGTATTGTTGTGTCGTCAGCGCGAATTACGAATTCCGGTGTCATCATACAGATCTCCATATATACGTGGACTGTGAAGACTTGGCACACGGCAGTTTTCGCCAGCGAACCAGCACGACCAGTGTGATAACCAATCATCAGTTTTTTGATCGCCGGAGGAGGAACTCACCTAAATCAAGTGGACTCGTCTCTCACCAAAGCAGAAGCGTCATCTCGTTGCCAAGGAAACCAGCAGCAGCGCACGCATCCTAGGAAGAGGCCCCGCCCACACCCCACCCACACTCCACTCAGAACTCTTGAAGGATGATCACATTTTCTATACAGACGTACTCTGTATAAATAGGTATTTAAATTACATAATTCTACACACATGAACACGTTCGAGAGATATCTTCACACCGATAGGTTCGTCGGATAGGATTATTTCAATGATAAAGTGTCGAATGTAAGATTAATGTATTGAAATCCTATAATTTACAGTAGTTTGTAAGTGTCTGTCTTCTTATTGATAGTTTAAAAATTAACTACAATTAATATTCATTTGTCTTGTAAATGAGAGGCAAGTGATCTACTTACTGTTAAGTATTCATTGACCCAAGGGGGCTAATAGATAATTTCTAAGTTTCCCATGTCTAATGTAGATGAAATCGAACGCCTAGCGCAACTATTTGCTGATAACCAACTCATCAATGATCAAGCCCAGACTGACATAGATTTTGAGTATGGAACACAGTTAAATGAGTCGGTAGGAAGTAGTGAGAAAGTTATAGACGAATCATTTGACGACTTAAACCGTCGTACCCTACGGTCTGGTAATCACTATAGTACCTCACCTAAGTATACTAAAGCAGTTACCCCTGTTACAGGTGATAGTGTGTCTGTTGCTAAATCGGTAACAACCTTATTAACCCAGCCTTCTGTTAAGAGTAAGAATACTAACTTGCTTAATAACACTAAAATGGCATTCTCTGAACCTCACACCAGTATTACTACCACACCTAAAGCTGATAATGTTATTAATATCATGCAGCGCGGCGATTATGTTCGAAATTTCACGGGACAAGACGATTATAGGGTCGCACATTTTATTCGTGCATGTGAAGATAGCATGCGCAATAGTCACATAACGACTGACGAAGAAAAGAAAGCATATGTACGTTCCCATATAACGCAGGGTTCCTATGCAGGCAGTCGTTTAAATGCGTTTGGTTTACAAAGCCCTGACTATGAAAAGTTCAAGCGAACGCTAATTGGGATTTTTGGGGGTAGGTCACAGCTGGGCCAACTGCAATGGATCTTCAGATGGTTGGATCGCTGTATTCCAGGTATACGAAACGAAACACCCGTTGACGCTGTTGACATCGCGGGCGAGGTTCGCCAGGACATGCAAGCGACCTTCCGGTCATCAGGCTGGTACAACTCACAGGGTGATATGCCGCCGGAAAATGTGGAAACATTGATAGAACTAATAAGTTTTCTTCTTTCCGTCCGTGTTCCCTTATATAGCCGGGCACAGGAAGTACAGTATGAACCACCCTTGGATATGGTGGAATACGCAAACAAGCTCTGTCCCCAGGCTACGGGCCCCTTACTGGCGCAACCCTCAGTGACGTCACCACAACCCCAGCCGTCACAGATGCCACAGATGCCTCACTCTCAGACTCCTTATGCGACACACTTAGCTTCGATCGCTCCTCCCCGCCTAACATATAAACAGAAAACATCGTTACGATGCGCACATTGTAATAAACGTGGCCACGTAATGGAAGATTGTTTTCAGCTCCGAGGTAATAGTGCAAATAAAGCCACACCCGGTGCAAAGCCATTCTCAAGGTCAAACAGAGAGGGAGCTAAAGCAGCACCTCCTCCTCCTACCCAGACAGCGCGCAAATGGTGCGCTCTTCACAAATCGACATCTCATAGTTCACATGAGTGAGATATACTAATAAAAGCTAGGGGAGTGGACCTAAGTGAAACGGAGGTGTCGTATAGGCGCAAGCAGAAACGTCCCCAGGACAAGTCATCGGGGGAAGACCAGCGCACACTACAGCAAGGAGAGGGATAGATAGGGTAATTCCCGCCCCTCCTCACAGCACTTCTGGAGCGGCCTCATTAATAGCGGCGCTTAGAAAAGTGGAAGTGTTGTCAGTGCCGGTGAGAGTGGATAATACCAGATTGGCTCTTGATATAGACACAGGTGCTTGCGCTAATGTATTGGCCTTGACATCATATCACGAGTTACAACGTAAATTCCCTCACCGCAAATTCAAATGGAGGCCTAGTAACGCTGAGCTCGAAGGAGTTTCAGGTACTCAGCTGAGCATCAAAGGAATGGTGACGTTACCACTCAGATTCTCAAGACGTGGTACGCCCTTCTACGCGGACTTTTATATAGTTCAGCAGTTCAATTTGCCAGCTGACGGGTTACTTGGTCTACCAACTCTTCGAAAGAACATGATAGATGTTCATCCACGTAATAATAGTGTTACGTTTAAAGGTGTTTCCTACACAGCAATGAGTCATTCTGAACCTATGCTCACCGCTAGGACGAAGGTGTTGTCTACCAATCCTATTAAGAGGAAGGCGGATCATGCGTCAGAGATATCTCTCGACCTCAACCACACACCTTCACAGCGTGATTACAGCAGCAAGAGTTGGAAGATAGTACCTGCAATGTTGAAGAGTACTCTCCATTACCAGAATGAGGAATTCACCAACGCAAAAATCCTGTGAGCTGAAGTGAACATTAGTTTCTGCAAATGATTCGTTCACTGCCCAGGGTGTGACAGGACGTGACTGCAGTTGTTGTGACTACTCATAAATCAACATCCTGTCAACAAAATTCTTTCGTATGGCGTGAACAACCCCCAGTTACCAGCACCCAGCACCCACCCTAGTGATGATGACACATCCGGTCTGAGAGATGGTCTCAGCATTCTGAGGTATGGTGTTGTGGATGACGTTGTGTAACAATTAGCGGCGGTTTGCTGTACTCAGGATTTTTGTGAGCATTGACCCAATCACCGGACCTTGGAATCAGCTGTGTCTACTGTGGTACACACACACACAAGTCTACGGGATTGCGGGAGCAATTTCACATTATCAAGAAATTAAAGAAAGGATGTTATGTGTGTGATTTTCTAGATATCACAGCAATGTCGAAGTGCAACCAAATAAATTCCTAATTCGAGGTATTGTTGCGAATTGCCAACAGACTCGACTGGCCAGGATAGATCAAATAGCACCACATGTCAAGGTGATCGATCATCCTCAGGGCAAGACACGCCTGTTAGAGCTGCTTGCCGACTACAGATAGTAGCCTTGCCAGGGGAAACGCTAGGTCAGACAGATTTAACATCCCATCATATAGCGTTAAAGGAAGGAACCAACCCTATTTACGTACCAGCTTATAGACTACCTCATAGCCAGCGCGCTGTAGTGCAAGATATGGTACAGGGTATGTTAGATGAGAATGTCATTAGACACTCAAAATCCCCCTTTAATAGCCCATTATTCCTCGTCCCGAAAAAGGATGGTGGATGGCGCCCTGTCATAGATTTCAGGCGCGTAAATGATCAAACAATCCCTGATAGGTACCCAATGCCTATCTTGAGTAACATATTGCAATCCTTAGGCAAGGATAATGCGGTATTTAGCAACTTAGATTTGCTTAGTGGGTATTGGCAAATACCACTCGATGAAAAATCACGAGAAATCACGGCATTTAGCACGCCTCTAGGCCACTTTGAGTTTCTACGAATGCCATTTGGTCTCAGAAATGCCCCACTAACATTTCAAAGAATGATCAACACCCTGTTTGCCGGACTAATTGGTAACACAGTCTGCGCTTATTTGGATGATCTAATAGTAGTCAGTAAGGACGCCGATTCCCATCTGATAAAACTGCGTGAAGTTTTGGCCAAACTTTCCACAGCAGGACTCAAAATAAAACTCTCAAAGTGCGAGTTTTTAAAATCCAGAATCCATTTCCTTGGTCATGTAGTTGACGGTGAGGGCATACACACAGTTAATGATAAAGTCAAAGCTGTATCTCAGTTCCCGCGTCCTACCTCAAATGATCATGTGCGTAGCCTTCTCGGATTATCTGGTTATAATCGTTCCTTTATCAAGGACTATGCAACATTAGCATCGCCCCGAACGAGGTTGCTCAAAAAAGATGCAGTGTTTATATAGGATGCTGAACACGAGGAAAGTTTTACGGCATTGAAGACAGCGCTAACCAATGCCCCGGTTCTAGCATTCCCAGACTACACTCAACCTTTCACTCTCTGTACTGACGCTCCCGGAATTGGAGTCGGAGCAGTGCTCATGCAAGAGGACACGCGTGGGAAGTTTAGAGTGATAGCATTTGCAAGTCGCAAACTAATCGATGCTGAAACACGTTATTCGGTGACGCATTTAGAAACGTTAGCCGTTGTGTGGGCACTTAAGAAGTTCAAAGACATTATCTTTGGCTACAAGATAACTGTTTTTACTGATCATGCGGCAGTCACCGAACTGTTCCATGGCAGAAACTTATCAGGCAGATTAGCACGCTGGTATCTGACAATTCAAGAGTTTGACCCCGAATTTAGGTATTTACCTGGGAGGGCGAATGTTATCGCCGACGCTCTGTCAAGAAATATAGCACCAGTAATGCCTGTATCAGCATTCACTCTTTCGCAGCTGGAAGATGAGCAACGACGCGACCCATATTGGTCAGCTGTTATTTTTGCTCTCGAATCGGGCGAGGATGTTAAACTCCCCAAGTTATTTCTTCCCTTAAGTCAGTTTGAATTACGACATAACATACTCAATAGGACGAGAAAATCTCCTGAGGGTAATGTGTCTCAAATAGTCGTACCTGACACGTTGCGCAAAGCAGTAATGACATTGTTCCACGATGTCCCACAAGCAGGTCACCAAGGTCGTGATAAATGCTTAGCGGATTTACGAAAGAAGTATTTCTGGAACACTATGAAGAAAGACATAGAATTACACATAGCTAATTGTTTGGCATGTGCTCAACATAAAAGATCAACAGGATCACCTGCCCCGATTCTACAATATCCTACACCAGACCGTCCGTTTGACACAGTCGCTGTTGATGTGTTACAACTCCCAATGAGTCATCAGGGATCAGGATACGTCTTAGTGTGTGTGGATCATTTTTCCAGGTTCGTGGTCTTGGTCCCACTAAAAAGCAAAACGGCCGAAGCAGTAGCCTATGCATTAGTGATGAATCTCATATGTCCATATACTATGCCTAAAGTTCTACTCTCTGATAATGGAACAGAGTTCAAGAATGAGCTAATAGAGCATATATGTGCACAATATGGAATTAAACAAACTTTTGTGACAGCTTATCATCCACAGGCTAATGGCCTTGTTGAAAGAACCAATCGTAAAATCCTAGAAATACTGCGTCCAATCGTTAGTGGTTTTCAATACGCATGGGAGGATTGGTTACCGCAGGTTGCAGCGTCGATTAATGGGTCAGTTAATAGCTCTACGGGCAAAACACCCTACTATATTGTCTATGGCACAGATAAACGTCTGCCTTACGACATCCTTACAGAGGCGCCATACCCGGTATATAATACGGATGATTTTGCGGCAAAACAAATTCATGTCTTTACAGAAATTCATAACCAAGTACGATCACAGCTAGCGGCGTCACGCGCCGAAATGATCATCAAACAACATAAACATGCTAAACCTATCTCACTGAACGTTGGGGACGCTGTTATGTTACAGGTACCTGAAAGGAACTCCAAACTTTCGGCGAAATTTTCTGGTCCATTCCGCATAATCTCAAAAGAAGCAGGCAACAAATTCAAAATATGGAAGCCTAATGCACAGATCGCAGATGTCGTGCACGCGGATCGTCTGAAGAAGACCCAGATAAATGTCTTACCTCAAGTTGATGATAATGTGATTGATACACCCTTACAGACTGTTCAGAAGCAAAATGTCCCAAATGACTATTGTATGAAACTACATTCTGCGAGTAGAAGTTAACTCGTACTTTCGCGTCAGATGGAAAACGTCGACGACCAACTACAATCAACATTGGACATTTTTCATGGTCTCAGCACAGCTTCGATGAATTCGACAATAGTTTCATGAACGTTGTCGTTCAAGCTGTATCTCAACAGAATCGTGTTATTTCTCAAACCTTTCACGCGATTACTGCTCTAGAATCAAAGGTTAATGCAATCATAATGGAGTCTAACCAAGTTTCGAGGATTGTTACTAGGTTACAGAAAGCAATCCCGACGTTAGAATGGCTCCTTTACTTCACAGAATATTTGCATGCTGCTGAAATTTCAGTTCATAAAATTGTAACCTCTAAAAATGGACTAATAGACAGCATTGTAGATGCCGGGATAGGACGTGTGGACGCGAAGCTTGTGCCTGTGCAGACGCTTCTTGAAGCTTTAAAAATAGCCAAGTTGCAGTATCATTTAACTCCTATTTTCAATGACAATGAGGTTCAATATCATCACCCACTGTTGGAGTCAACCCTCACGCACAATGCAATTCTGATCCACATTCCTATGCGAGGGCAACATGAGTTTAATGCATGGCATTTAGAACCCTTCCCCTGGTTTGTGAACGACACACTGTATACCCTAGATAGGCCTAAAGAACTTTTCTTAGTAGATGAAGAATATTCATTGTTATCAATAGAGGATTCTGAGGTACTGTCACGGTGTAAGTCGTCTTATCTACACCTACACGTATGTCCAGCCTACATTGTTTGCATTTATTTCTGCTGCAGATGGAATATGTGAATTGGCAGTCATACAACCAAATGTACGCACAGCGTTAGCGCAATGCAGTTATAGGCCAGTTAGTCTAAAGACTGTGTTCCACGCTCACCTTCACAATGTGCAGTATTTGTTCTTTCCAAATCTCACTACTGTAATTTTAAAATGCCAAAATGGTGTTAAGCAGCTAGTTGTGAAAGGGCATTACAAGGCTCCTGATTACTGTGAAATCACTTGTAGTACATTACGGACCTTGCCTACTCATCAGCATTTTGAGTCAAATCGAAAACTCAAGTCTGCTTTAATTCCACTTCCTATAATGAATTTCACTATCAAGGATATTCAAATAGTATCAGAGAAATTAAAAGTGTTAGCTTTCTTGAACGAGACACATTTTGCTGATTTGAATAATAACTTGCCATTTTACCTGTCACGGGAATTTGCACTACCAAGTCTTACGATTCCCTCTATTCTGTTAATTCTGGCAATAATGTTCCTGTTCTGTTATTACCGGGCAGTATCATCCAAATTCAACATTGTTCATAACATACTAACCCGTACGACACAAAAGTCTAGGTCCCCTGTAGTAGAGAATACCCCTACAGTAATTTCCCCAGCTTAGTGTCTACATATCTGTTTATAACATGGTTAGGGTTGTCTAGGATGTACTGTACTCTGTGAGTTATTTAGGCCTCACGGAGCTCGGCTGGTAGGTGACCGAGCGATGTAATAGGCCCCTGTCTCATCAACAGAACGTATTATATAAATGGGTCAATACATCTGATATTATATTCAGATTCACCACCCTGTAACTTTCCACTGTCTATGAGTAAGACATGAGATTGACACGTGAGCGGGCAACTTACCCAAGAGGGCGAGACCCATAGCTCAGCATTTCTGTAAGCACGCACTGCGATGCCCCTAAGCTTCAGTAGCTCACCTCAAGTCATATCGTAAGGATGTGACCTAACGTTTATCATACATAAACGCCGTCCCTTTCTCATTCACTCCTAGACAGTGAGACTTACGGTTGATATACACTCAGGAATTATATATACAACCTTTTATAATAAAACAAAGGAACTACCGTTTGGGTTTCGTTACTTAAAACCCAAATAAAAATATGTGTGAACGGACTGGTTAATTGGACAAGAAGCCGATTCAGCAGGTAAACCTCTGACATTCCCAGGTACACCCGTGACACTCCCAGGTACTCCTCTGACACTGCCAGGTACACCTCAGACACTGCCAGGTACACCTCAGACACTCCCAGGTACAGCTCAGACACTCCCAGGTACACCTCAGACACTCCCAGGTGCACCTGTGACACTCCCAAGTGCACCTCTGACACTCCCAGGCACACCTCTGACACTCCAAGGTACACCTCTGACACTCGAAGGTACACCGCGGACACTCCCAGGTACACAGCTGACACTGCCAGATACACCTCTGACACTCCATGTACACCTCAGACACTTCCAGGTACACCTCAGACACTCCCAGGTACACCTCAGACACTCCCAGGTACACCTCTGACACTCCCAGGTACACTGTCACTCCCAGGTACACCCCTGACACTCCCAGTTACACCCCTGACACTCCCAGGTACACCTCTGACACTCCCAGGTACACCTCTGACACTCCCAGGTACACCTCTGACACTCCCAGGTACACCTCTGACACTCCCAGGTACACCTCTGACACTCCCAGGTACACCTCTGACAATGACACTACCAGGTACACCTCTGACACTCCCAGGTACACCTCCGATACTCACAGGTACACCTCCGATACTAGCAGGTACACCTCAGACACTCCCTGGTTCACCTTTGACACTTGACACTTCCAGATACACCTCTGACACTCCCAGGTACACCAATGATACTACCAGGTACATCTCTGACACTCCCAGGTACACCTCCGATACTCCCAGGTACACCTCCGTTTCTCCCAGGTACACCTCAGACACTCCCTGGTTCACCTCTGACACTCCCTGGT
>NW_024731280.1:0-15219 GCF_018991925.1 Homarus americanus | reverse complement strand
GCTTCGAAACACGAGGATCCATATATATTTCATTAGCCCAATAAAGCACGCGAACTTCTTTATATAATCAACACCTCACCCCACCAGGATTCAAACCCACGATCTTATAATTGTGACTGGGGAAAGCTACCTCTGAGCCACCAGGACACTACAAGCAATCTTAGACTCTGTTATATTTCACACAAAGCCTGTTGAACGAGCTTATGGCGCCGTGGGACCACAATAGGGGACCACCCGTGCCGCTTAGGTGGAGGGAGCAACGTTTTACCAAATGCGGCTTCGAAACACGAGGATTCAAATATATTTCATTAGCCCAATAAAGCACTAGGATTTCTACATATAATCAACACCTCACCCCACCAGGATTCAAACCCACGCTCTTATAATTGTGACCGGGATATGCTACCTCTGGGCCACCAGGACAATAAAAGCAGTCATAGACTCTACTATATTTCACACAAAGCCTGTTCAACGACCTTATGGCGCCATGAAACTCTAATGGGGACCACCCGTGCCCCTTAGGTGATCAGAGCAACGTTTTACCATATCCGGCTTGGAAACACGAGCATCCATATATATTTCATTAGCCCAATAAAGCACTCGGACTTCTACATTTAATTAACACCTCACCCCACCAGGATTTGAACCCACGATCTTATAATTGTGACCGGGGAATGCTACCTCTGGGCCACCAGGACAATAAAAGCATTCCTAGACTCTGCTATATTTCACACAAAGCCAGTTCAACGAGATTATGGCGCCGTGAACCTCTAATGGGGACCACCCGTGCCGCTTAGGTGATCAGACCAACGTTTTACCAAATGCGGCTTCGAAACAAGAAGGATCCATATATATTTCATTAGCCCAATAAAGCACGCGGACTTCTACATATAATCAACACCTCACCCCACGAGGATTCGAACCCACGATCTTCTAATTGTGACCGGGGAACGCTACCTCTGGGCCACCAGGACAATAAAAGCAGTCCTACACTCTGCTATATTTCACACAAATCCTGTTCAACGAGCTTATGGCGCCGTGAACCTCTAATGGGACCACCTATGCCGCTTAGGTGATCAGAGCAACGTTTTACCAAATCCGGCTTCGAAACACGAGGATCCATATATGTTTCATTAGCCCAATAAAGCACGCGGACTTCTACATATAATCAACACCTCACCCCACCAGGATTCGAACCACGATCTTATAATTGTGACCGATGAACGCTACCTATGGGCCACCAGGACACTATAAGCAGTCCTAGACTCTGTTATATTTCACATAAAGCCTGTTCAACGAACTTATGGCCCCGTGAACCACTATAGGGGACCACCCGTGCCGCTTTCGTGATCAGAGCAACGTTTAACCAAATCTGGCTTGGAAACACGAGGATCCATATATATTTTATTAGCCCAATAAAGCACTCAGACTTCTACATATAATCAACACTTCACCCCACCAGGATTTCTTCAACCCACGATCTTATAATTGTGACCGGGGAATGCTACTTCTGGGCCACCAGGACAATAAATGCAGTCCTAGACTCTGCTATATTTCACACAAAGCCTGTTCTACGAGCTTATGGCGCCGTGAACCTCTAATGGGGACCACACGTGCCGCTTAGGTGATCAGACCAATGAATCGGCTGCTTGTCCAATTAACCAGTCCGTTCACACATATTTATATTTGGGTTTTAAGTAACGAGACCCAAACGGTAGTTCCTTTTTTTTATTATAAAAGGTTGTATATATAATTCCTGAGTGTATATCAACCGTAAGTCTCACTGTCTAGGAGTGAATGAGAAAGGGACAGCGTTTATGTATGATAAACGTTAGGTCACGTCCTTACGATATGAGTTGAGGTGAGCTACTGAAGCTTAGGGCCATCGCAGTGCGTGCTTACAGAAATGCTGAGCTATGGGTCTCGCCCTCTTGGGTGAGTTGCCCGCTCACGTGTCCATCTCATGTCTTACTCATAGACGGTGGAATGTTACAGGGTGGTGAATCTGAATGAAATATCAGATGTATTGACCCATTTATATAATACGTTCTGTTGATGAGACAGGGCCTATTACACGAACGTTTTACCAAATGCGGCTTCGAAACAAGAAGGATCCATATATATTTCATTAGCCCAATAAAGCACGCGCACTTCTTCATATAATCAACACCTCACCCCACCAGGATTCGAAACCACGATCTTATAATTGTGACCGGGGAACGCTTCCTCTGGGCCACCAGGACACTAAAAGCATTTCTAGACTCTGCTATATTTCACACAAAGCCTGTTCAACGAGCTTTTGGCGCCGTGGAACCCTAATGGGGACCATCCGCGTCAGCTTAGGTGATCAGAGCAACGTTTACCAAATGCAGCTTCAAAACACGCGATCCGTGATATATTTTATTAGGCCCAATAAAGCACGCGGACTTACATTTAATCAACACCTCACCCCACCAGGATTTGAACTCAATTTATCTAAAATTGTGACCGGGGGACGCTACCTCTGGGCCACCAGAAAACTAAAAGCATTCCTAGACTCTGCTATATTTCACACAAAGCCTGTTCAACGAGCTTATGGCGCCGTAAACCTCTAATGGGACCACCCGTGCCGCTTAGGTAATCAGAGCAACATTTTACCAAATGCGGCTTCGAAACACGAGGATCCATATATATTTCATTAGACCATTAAAGCACGCGGACTTCTACATATAATCAACACCTCACCCGACCAGGATTTGAACCCATGGATCTATAATTGTGACCGGGGACGCTACTCTGGCCACCAGGACAATAAAAGCAGTCCCAGACTCTGCTATATTTCACACAAAGCTTGTTCAACTAGCTTATGGCCGTGAACCTCTAATGGGACCACCCTGGCCTTAGGTGATCAGAGCAACGCTTAACCCAATGCGTCATGGAAACACGAGGATCCATATATATTTCATTAGCCCAATAAAGCACGCGGACCTCTTCATATAATCAACACCTCACCCCACGAGGATTCGAAACCACGATCTTCTAATTGTGACCGGGATATGCTACCTCTGGGCCACCTGGACAATAAAAGCAGTCCTATACTCTACTATATTTCACACAAAGCCTGTTCAACGACCTTATGGCGCCATGAACCTCTAATGGGGACCACCCATGCCCCTTAGGTGATCAGAGCAACGTTTTACCATATCCGGCTTGGAAACACGAGCATCCATATATATTTCATTAGCCCACAGCACTCGACTTCTACATATAATCAACACTCACCACCAGGATTTGAACCCACCATCTTATAATTGTGACCGGGGGACGCTACCTCTGGGCCACCAGGACAATAAAAGCATTCCTAGACTCTGCTATATTTCACACAAAGCCTGTTCAACTTGCTTATGGCACCGTGAACCTATAATGGGGACCACCCATGCCGTTTAGGTGATCAGAGCAACGTTTTACCAAATCCGGCTTCGAAACAAGGACGATCCATAAATATTTCATTAGCCCAATAAATCACTCGGACTTCACATATAATCAACACCTCACCCCACCAGGATTTGAACCCACGATCTTAAAATTGTGACCGGAGGACGCTACCTCTGGGCCACCAGAACAATAAAAGCAGTCCTACACTCTGCTATATTTCACACAGAGCCTGTTCAACGAGATTATGGCGCCGTGAACCTCTACTGGGGACCATCCGTGCCGCTTAGGTGATCAGAGCAACGTTTTACCAAATGCGGCTTCGAAACACAGGGATCCATATATATTTCATTAGCCCAGTAAAGCACGCGGACTTCTACATATAATCAACACCTCACCCTACCAGGATTTGAACTCCACGCATCTTCTAATTGTGACAGGGAATGCTTACCTGGGCCACTACAGGGACACAAAAGCAGTCCTAGACTCGCGAGATTTCGCTAGCCAAAGCCTGTTCAACGAGATATGGCGCCGTGAACCTCTAATGGGGACCACCCGTGCCGCTTAGGTGATCAGAGCAACGTTTTACCAAATGCGGCTTCGAAACACGAGGATCCATATATATTTCATTAGCCCAGTAAAGCACGCGGACTTCTGCATATAATCAACACCTCACCCCACCAGGATTTGAACCCACGATCTTATAATTGTGACCGGGGAACGCTACCTCTGGGCCACCAGGACAATAAAAGCAGTCCTAGACTCTGCTATATATCACACAAAGCCTGTTCAACGAACTTATGGCGCCGTGAACCCCTAATGGGGACCACGAGTGCCGCTTAGGTGATCAGACCAACATTTTACCAAATGCGGCTTCGAAAGAAGAAGGATCCATATATATTTCATTAGCCCAATAAAGCACGCGGACTTCTACATTTAATCAACACCTCACCCCACCAGGATTTGAACCCACGATCTTATAATTGTGACCGTGGAATGCTACCTCTGGGACACTAGGACAATAAAAGCAGTCCTACACTCTGCTATATTTCACACAAAGCCTGTTCAACGAGCTTATGGCGACGTGAACCTCTAATGGGGATGACCCATGCCTCTTAGGTGATCAGAGCAACGTTTTACTAAATGCGGCTTCGAAACTCGAGGATCCATATATATTTTATTAGCCCAATAAAGCACACGGACTTCTACATATAATCAACACCTCACCCCACCAGGATTTGAACCCACTATCTTATATTTGTGACCGGGGGACGCTACCTCTGGGCCACCAGGACAATAAAAGCAGTCCTAGACTCTGCTATATTTCACACAAAGCCTGTTCAACGAGCTTATGGCGCCGTGGGACCACTATAGGGGACCACCCATGCCGCTTAGGTGGAGAGAGCAACGTTTTACCAAATCTGGCTTGGAAACTCGAGGATCCATATATATTTCATTAGCCCAATAAAGCACGCGGACTTCTACATATAATCGACACCTCACCCCACCAGGATTTGAACCCACGGTTTTATAATTGTGACCGGGGAACGGTACCTCTGGGCCACCAGGACAATAAAAGCAGTCCTAGACGCTGCTATATTTCACAAAAAGCCTGTTCAACGAGCTTATGGCGCCGTGAACCTCTAATAGCGACCACCCGTGCTGCTTTGGTGATCAGAGCAACGTTTTACCAAATGCGGCTTCGAAAAACGAGGATCCAAATATATTTCATTAGCCCAATAAAGCACTCGGACTTCTACATATAATCAACACCTCACCCCACCAGGATTTGAACCATCGATCGTATAAATGTGACCGGGGAACGCTACCTCTGGGCCACCAGTTCAATAAAAGCAGTCCTAGACTCTGCTATATTTCACACAAAGCCTGTTCAACTAGCTTATGGCGCCGTGAACCTCTAATTGGGACCACCCGTGCCGCTTAGGTTATCAGAGCAACGTTTTACCAAATCCGGCTTCGAAACACGAGGATCCATATATATTTCATTAGCCCAATAAAGCACGCGGACTTCTACATATAATCAACACCTCACCCCAGCAGGATTTGAACCTACGATCTTATAATTGTGACCGGGGAATGCTACCTCTGGGCCACTAGGACAATAAAAGCAGTCCTAGACTCTGCTATATTTCTCACAAAGCCTGTTCAACGAGCTTATGGCGCTGTGAACCACTATATTAGACCACCCGTGCCGCTTAGGTGATCAGAGCAACGTTTTACCAAATGTGGCTTCGAAACACGAGGATCCATATATATTTCATTAGCCCAATAATGCACGCGGACTTCTTCATATAATCAACACCTCACCCCACCAGGATTCGCACCCACGATCTTCTAATTGTGACCGTGGAACGCTACCTCTGGGCCACCAGGACAATAAAAGCAGTCCTAGACTCTGCTATATTTCTCACAAAGCCTGTTCAACGAGCTTATGGCGCCGTGAACCTTTAATGGGTACCACTCGTGCCGCTTAGGTGATCAGAGCAACGTTTTACCAAATCCGGGTTCGAAACACGAGGATCCATATATATTTCATTAGCCCAATAAAGCACGCGGACTTCTTCATATAATCAACACCTCACCCCACCAGGATTCGAACTCACGATCTTCTAATTGTGACCGGGGATCGCTACTTCTGGGCCACCAGGACACTAAAAGCATTCCTAGACTCAGCTATATTTCACACAAAGCCTGTTCAACGAGCTTATGGCGCTGTGAACCTCTAATGAGGACCACCCGTGCCGCTTAGGTGATCAGAGCAACGTTTTACCAAATACGGCTTCGAAACACGAGGATCCATATATATTTCATTAGCCCAATAAAGCACGCAGACTTCTTCATATAATCAACACCTCACCCCACCAGGATTTGAACCCACGATCTTCTAATTGTAACCGGGGAACGCTACCTCTGGGCCACCAGGACAATAAAAGCAGTCCTAGACTCTGCTATATTTCACACAAAGCCTGTTCAACGAGCTTATGGCGCCGTGAACCTCTAATGGGGACCACCCGTGTCGCTAAGGTGATCAGAGCAACATTTTAAAAAAATGCGGCTTCGAAACACGAGGATCCATATATATTTCATTAGCCCAATAAAGCACGCAGACTTCTTCATATAATCAACACCTCACCCCACCAGGATTTGAACCCACGATCTTCTAATTGTGACCGGGGAACGCTACCTCTGGGCCACCAGGACAATAAAAGCAGTCCTAGACTCTGCTATATTTCACACAAAGCCTGTTCAATGAGCTTATGGCGCCGTGAACCTCAAATGGGGACCACCCGTGCCGCTTAGGTGATCAGAGCAATGTTTTACCAAATGTGGCTTCGAAACCCGAGGATCCATATATATTTCATTAGACCAATAAAGCAAGCGGACTTCTACATATAATCAACACCTCACCCCACCAGGATTTCAACCCACGATCTTATAATTGTGACCGGGGAATGCTACTTCTGGGCCACCAGGACAATAAATGCAGTCCTAGACTCTGCTATATTTCACACAAAGCCTGTTCTACGAGCTTATGGCGCCGTGAACCTCTAATGGGGACCACACGTGCCGCTTAGGTGATCAGACCAATGAATCGGCTGCTTGTCCAATTAACCAGTCCGTTCACACATGTTTATATTTGGGTTTTAAGTAACGAGACCCAAACGGTAGTTCCTTTGTTTTATTATAAAAGGTTGTATATATAATTCCTGAGTGTATATCAACCGTAAGTCGTACTGTCTAGGAGTGAATGAGAAAGGGACAGCGTTTATGTATGATAAACGTTAGGTCACGTCCTTACGATATGAGTTGAGGTGAGCTACTGAAGCTTAGGGGCATCGCAGTGCGTGCTTACAGAAATGCTGAGCTATGGGTCTCGCCCTCTTGGGTGAGTTGCCCGCTCACATGTCCATCTCATGTCTTACTCATAGACGGTGGAATGTTACAGGGTGGTGAATCTGAATGAAATATCAGATGTATTGACCCATTTATATAATACGTTCTGTTGATGAGACAGGGGCCTATTACACGAACGTTTTACCAAATGCGGCTTCGAAACAAGAAGGATCCATATATATTTCATTTGCCCAATAAAGCACGCGCACTTCTTCATATAATCAACACCTCACCCCACCAGGATTCGAAACCACGATCTTCTAATTGTAACCGGGGAACGCTTCCTCTGGGCCACCAGGACACTAAAAGCATTTCTAGACTCTGCTATATTTCACACAAAGCCTGTTCAACGAGCTTATGACTCCGTGAACCTCTAATGGGGACCACACGTGCCGCTTAGGTGATCAGAGCAACGTTTTACCAAATCCAGCTTCGAAACCCGAGGATCCATATATATTTCATTAGCCCAATAAAGCAAGCGGACTTCTACATATAATCAACACCTCACCTCACCAGGATTTGAACCCACGATCTTATAATTGTGACCGGGGAACGCTACCTCTGGGCCACCAGGACAATAAAAGCAGTCCTAGACTCTGCTATATTTCTCACAAAGCCTGTTCAACGAGCTTATGGCGCCATGAACCTCTAATGGGGACCACCCGTGCCGCTTAGGTGATCAGAGCAACGTTTTACCAAATCCGGCTTCGAAACACTAGGATCCATATATATTTCATTAGCCCAATAAAGCACGCGGACTTCTACATATAATCAACACCTCACCCCACAAGGATTTGAACCCACGATCTTATAATTGTTACCAGGAAACGCTACCTCTGGGCCACCAGGACAATAAAAGCAGGCCAAGACACTGCTATATTTCACACAAAGCCTGTTCAACGAGCTTATGGCGCCGTGAACCTCTAATGAGGACCACCCGTGCCGCTTAGGTGATCACAGCAACGTTTCACCAAATCCGGCTTGGAAATACGAGGATCCATATATATTTCATTAGCCCAATAAAGCACACGAACTTCTACATATAATCAACACCTCACCCCACCAGGATATGAACACACGATCTTATAAATGTGACCGGGGAACGCTACCTCTGGCCACCAGTTCAATAAAAGCAGTCCTAGACTCTGCTATATGTCACACAAAGCCTGCTCAACGAGCTTATGGCGCCGTGGGACCACTATAGGGGACCACCCATGCCGCTTAGGTGGAGAGAGCAACGTTTTACCAAATCTGGCTTGGAAACTCGAGGATCCATATATTTTTCATTAGCCCAATAAAGCACGCGGACTTCTACATATAATCGACACCTCACCCCACCAGGATTTGAACCCACGATCTTATAATTGTGACCGGGGAACGGTACCTCTGGGCCACCAGGACAATAAAAGCAGTCCCTACACTCTGCTATATTTCACACAAAGCCTGTTCAACGAGCTTATGGCCGTGTGAACCTCTAATGGGGACCACCAGTGCCGCTTAGGTGTTCAGAGTAACGTTTTACCAAATCCGGCTTCGAAACACGAGGATCCATATCTATTTCATTAGCCTAATAAAGCACGCACACTTCTACATATAATCAACACCTCACCCCACCAGGATTGAAACCCACGATCTTATAATTGTGACTGGAGAACGCTACCTCTGGGCCACCAGGACAATAAAATCAGTCCTGAACTCTGCTATATTTCACAAAGCCTGTTCAACTGGCTTATGGCGCCGTGAACCTCTAATAGGGACCACCCGTGCTGCTTAGGTGATCAGAGCAACGTTTTACCAAATGCGGCTTCGAAAAACGAGGATCCAAATATATTTCATTAGCCCAATAATGCACGCGGACTTCTTCATATAATCAACACCTCACCCCACCAGGATTCGAACCCACGATCTTCTAATTGTGACCGTGGAACGCTACCTCTGGGCCACCAGGACAATAAAAGCAGTCCTAGACTCTGCTATATTTCTCACAAAAGCCTGTTCTAACGAGCTTATGGCTGGCTGTGAACCACTATATTGAACCACCCGTGCGCTTAGGTGATCAGAGCAACGTTTGCAAATGTGGCTTGAAACCGAGATCATATATATTTCAGGTAGCCCAATAATGCCGCGGACTTCTTCATATAATCAACACCTCCCACCCCACCAGGATTCGAACCCACGATCTTCTAATTGTGACCGAGAGCATACCTCTGGGCCACCAGGACAATAAAAGCAGTCCTAGACTCTGCTCTATTTCACACAAAGCCTGTTTAACGACTTATGGCGCCGTGAACCTCTAATGGGGACCACCGTGCGCGGGTGATCAGAACAACGTTTTACCAAATGCGGCTTCGAAACACGAGGATCCATATATATTTCATTAGCCCAATAAAGCACGCGAACTTCTTTATATAATCAACACCTCACCCCACCAGGATTCAAACCCACGATCTTATAATTGTGACTGGGGAACGCTACCTCTGAGCCACCAGGACACTACAAGCAATCTTAGACTCTGTTATATTTCACACAAAGCCTGTTCAACGAGCTTATGGCGCCGTGGGACCACTATAGGGGACCACCCGTGCCGCTTAGGTGGAGGGGGCAACGTTTTACCAAATGCGGCTTCGAAACACGAGGATTCAAATATATTTCATTAGCCCAATAAAGCACTAGGATTTCTACATATAATCAACACCTCACCCCACCAGGATTCAAACCCACGCTCTTATAATTGTGACCGGGATATGCTACCTCTGGGCCACCAGGACAATAAAAGCAGTCATAGACTCTACTATATTTCACACAAAGCCTGTTCAACGACCTTATGGCGCCATGAAACTCTAATGGGGACCACCCATGCCCCTTAGGTGATCAGAGCAACGTTTTACCATATCCGGCTTGGAAACACGAACATCCATATATATTTCATTAGCCCAATAAAGCACTCGGACTTCTACATTTAATCAACACCTCACCCCACCAGGATTTGAACCCACGATCTTATAATTGTGACCGGGGAATGCTACCTCTGGGCCACCAGGACAATAAAAGCATTCCTAGACTCTGCTATATTTCACACAAAGCCAGTTCAACGAGATTATGGCGCCGTGAACCTCTAATGGGGACCACCCGTGCCGCTTAGGTGATCAGAGCAACGTTTTACCAAATGCTGCTTCGAAACACGAGGATCCATATATATTTCATTAGCCCAGTAAAGCACGCGGACTTCTACATATAATCAACACCTCACCCCACCAGGATTTGAACCCCAAATCTTATAATTGTGACCGGGGGACGCTACCTCTGGGCCACCAGGACAATAAAAGCAGTCCTAGACTCTGCTATATTTCACACAAAGCCTGTTCAACGAGATTATGGCGCCGTGAGCTTCTAATGGGGACCACCCGTGCCGCTTAGGTGATCAGACCAACGTTTTACCAAATGCGGCTTCGAAACAAGAAGGATCCATATATATTTCATTAGCCCAATAAAGCACGCGGACTTCTTCATATAATCAACACCTAACCCTACCAGGATTTGAACCCACGATCTTCTAATTGTGACGGGGGAACGCTACCTCTGGGCCACCAGGACAATAAAAGCAGTCCTAGACTCTGCTATATTTCACACAAAGCCTGTTCAACGAGATTATGGCGCCGTGAACCTCTAATAGGGACCACTCGTGCCGCTTAGGTGATCAGAGCAACGTTTTACCAAATGCGGCTTCGAAACACGAGGATCCATATATATTTCATTAGCCCAGTAAAGCACGCGGACTTCTGCATATAATCAACACCTCACCCCGCAGGATTCGAACCCGATCTTACCTGGTATGACCGGGGACGCTACCTCTGGGCCACCAGGACCAATAAAAAAGCAGTCCTAGACTCTGCTATATTTCACACAAAAGCCTGTTCCAGGCTTATGGCCGTGAACCTCTAATGGGGCCCACCGTGCATACTAAGGTGATCAGAGCAACATTTAAAATCTTGACGAAACACGAGGATCCATATATATTTCATTAGCCCAATAAGCCGCCTTGAACTTCTTCATATGACACCTCACCCCACCAGGATTTGAACCCACGATCTTATAAATGTGACCGGGGGACGCTACCTCTGGGCCACCAGGACAATAAAAGCAGTCCTAGACTCTGCTATATTTCACACAAAGCCTGTTCAACGAGCTTATGGCGCCGTGAACCTCTAATGGGGACCACCCGTGCCGCTAAGGTGATCAGAGCAACATTTAAAAAAAATGCGGCTTCGAAACACGAGGATCCATATATATTTCATTAGCCCAATAAAGCACGCAGACTTCTTCATATAATCAACACCTCACCCCACCAGGATTTGAACCCACGATCTTCTAATTGTGACCGGGGAACGCTACCTCTGGGCCACCAGGACAATAAAAGCAGTCCTAGACTCTGCTATATTTCACACAAAGCCTGTTCAATGAGCTTATGGCGCCGTGAACCTCTAATGGGGACCCCCGTGCCGCTTAGGTGATCAGAGCAATGTTTTACCAAATGTGGCTTCGAAACCCGAGGATCCATATCTATTTCATTAGACCAATAAAGCACGCGGACTTCTACATATAATCAACACCTCACCCCACCAGGATTTCAACCCACGATCTTATAATTGTGACCGGGGAATGCTACTTCTGGGCCACCAGGACAATAAATGCAGTCCTAGACTCTGCTATATTTCACACAAAGCCTGTTCTACGAGCTTATGGCGCCGTGAACCTCTAATGGGGACCACACGTGCCGCTTAGGTGATCAGGCCAATGAATCGGCTGCTTGTCCAATTAACCAGTCCGTTCACACATATTTATATTTGGGTTTTAAGTAACGAGACCCAAACGGTAGTTCCTTTGTTTTATTATAAAAGGTTGTATATATAATTCCTGAGTGTATATCAACCGTAAGTCTCACTGTCTAGGAGTGAATGAGAAAGGGACAGCGTTTATGTATGATAAACGTTAGGTCACGTCCTTACGATATGAGTTGAGGTGAGCTACTGAAGCTTAGGGGCATCGCAGTGCGTGCTTACAGAAATGCTGAGCTATGGGTCTCGCCCTCTTGGGTGAGTTGCCCGCTCACGTGTCCATCTCATGTCTTACTCATAGACGGTGGAATGTTACAGGGTGGTGAATCTGAATGAAATATCAGATGTATTGACCCATTTATATAATACGTTCTGTTGATGAGACAGGGTCCTATTACACGAACGTTTTACCAAATGCGGCTTCGAAACAAGAAGGATCCATATATATTTCATTAGCCCAATAAAGCACGCGCACTTCTTCATATAATCAACACCTCACCCCACCAGGATTCGAAACCACGATCTTATAATTGTGACCGGGGAACGCTTCCTCTGGGCCACCAGGACACTAAAAGCATTCCTAGACTCTGCTATATTTCACACAAAGCCTGTTCAACGAGCTTATGGCGCCGTGAACCTCTAATGGGGACCACACGTGCCGCTTAGGTGATCAGAGCAACGTTTTACCAAATCCAGCTTCGAAACCCGTGGATCCATATATATTTCATTAGCCCAATAAAGCAAGCGGACTTCTACATATAATCAACACCTCACCTCACCAGGATTTGAACCCACGATCTTATAATTGTGACCGGGGAATGCTACCTCTGGGCCACCAGGACAATAAAAGCAGTCCTAGACTCTGCTATATTTCTCACAAAGCCTGTTCAACGAGCTTATGGCGCCATGAACCTCTAATGGGGACCACCCGTGCCGCTTAGGTGATCAGAGCAACGTTTTACCAAATCCGGCTTCGAAACACTAGGATCCATATATATTTCATTAGCCCAATAAAGCACGCGGACTTCTACATATAATCAACACCTCACCCCACAAGGATTTGAACCCACGATCTTATAATTGTTACCAGGAAACGCTACCTCTGGGCCACCAGGACAATAAAAGCAGGCCAAGACACTGCTATATTTCACACAAAGCCTGTTCAACGAGCTTATGGCGCCGTGAACCTCTAATGAGGACCACCCGTGCCGCTTAGGTGATCACAGCAACGTTTCACCAAATCCGGCTTGGAAATACGAGGATCCATATATATTTCATTAGCCCAATAAAGCACACGAACTTCTACATATAATCAACACCTCACCCCACCAGGATATGAACACACGATCTTATAAATGTGACCGGGGAACGCTACCTCTGGCCACCAGTTCAATAAAACCCGTCCTAGACTCTGCTATATTTCACACAAAGCCTGTTCAACGAGCTTATGGCGCCGTGAACCTCTAATGGGGACCACCCGTGCTGCTTAGGTGATCAGAGCAACGTTTTACCAAATGCGGCTTCGAAACACGAGGATCCAAATATATTTTATTAGCCCAATAAAGCACTCGGACTTCTACATATAATCAACACCTCACACCACCAGGATTCAAACCCACGATCTTATAATTGTGACCGGGATATGCTACCTCTGGGCCATCAGGACAATAAAAGCAGTCCTAGACTCTACTATATTTCACACAAAGCCTGTTCAACGAGCTTATGGCGCCATGAACCTCTAATGGGGACCACCCGTAACGCTTAGGTGATCAGAACAACGTTTTACCAAATGCGGCTTCGAAACACGAGGATCCATATATATTTTATTAGCCCAATAAAGCACGCCGATTTCTAAGATATAATCAACAACACCACCCCACCAGATTTGAACCTAATGATCTTATGATTGGTGACCGGGATATGCTACCTCTGGGCCATTAGGACAATAAAAGCAGTCCTAGGCTCTACTATATTTCACACAAAGCCTGTTCAACGACCTTATGGCGCCATGAACCTCTAATGGGGACCACCCGTGCCGCTTAGGTGATCAGAGCAACGTTTTACCAAATGCGGCTACGAAACAAGAAGGATCCATATATATTTCATTAGCCCAATAAAGCACGCGGATTTCTACATATAAACACCTCATCCCACCATGATTTAAACCCACGATCTTATAATTGTGGCCGGGGAATGCTACCTCTGGGCCACCAGGACACTAAAAGCATTCGTAGACTCTGCTATATTTCACACAAAGACTGTTCAATGAGCTTATGGCGCCGTGAACTCTAATGGGGACCACCCATGCCGCTTAGGTGATCAGAGCAACGTTTTACCAAATGCGGCTTCGAAACACGAGGATCCATATATATTTCATTAGCCCAATAAAGCACGAGGACTTCTACATATAATCAACACCTCACCCCACCAGGATTTGAACCCACGACCTTATAATTTTGACCGGGGAACGCTAACTCTGGGCCACCAGGACAATAAAAGCACTCCTAGACTCTGCTATATTTCACACAAAGCCTGTTCAACGAGATTATGGAGCTGTGAACTCTAATGGGGACCACCTGCAAGCCGCTAGGTGATCAGGAGCAACGCTATACCAACCAAGCCAAACACGAGGATCCATATATTTCATTAGCCCAATAAAGTACGCTACAGCATTTCTACATATAATCAACACTCACCCCACCAGGATTTGAAACCACGACCTTATAATTGTGACCGGGAACGCTACCTCTGGGCTAACAGGACAATAAAAGCAGTCCTAGACTTCTGCTATATTTCTACAAAGCCTGTTCAACGAGTTTATGGCGCCGTTAACATCTAATGGGGACCACCCATGCCGCTTAGGTGATCAGAGCAACGTTTTACCAAATGTGGCTTCGAAACACGAGGATCCATATATTTCATTAGCCCAATAAAGCATGCGGACTTCTTCATATAATCAACACCTCACCCCACCAGGATTCGAACCCACGATCTTCTAATTGTGACCGGGGAACGCTACCTCTGGCCCACCAGGACACTAAAAGCATTCCTAGACTCT
>NW_024731279.1:117500-121714 GCF_018991925.1 Homarus americanus | reverse complement strand
CTAGAAGTTACGTATTGCTCATTACAGACAAGATATTGTCCAGAATCTGTAGGTCGCATTCAGTGTGAGCAACAAGGGTGAGGTCGTCTGCATACTGAAGTTCAGTAATGGAAGCAGCTGACACCTTTGTTCTTGCCTGGAGTCGTCATGTTGAAAAGACCCCATTTCATCCGGTATTCGATGCCTCTATACACACACACAAAAAAAAACCGAACCACTACTCTGATCTCTTAACAAGGAACCAAAAAACATACTACCACTAATAGTTATACCCACCACCATGCTAATACCTTTCTCATTATAAAAGGAAAATACATTATACACCAAGACCAAATAATAAATAACAATGAATAACTTCCTTCAATACAACAGGTAAAAAAACACACAAACAAAAAACATGAACAATTCCCCTAAACTATCAACCTCAATCAATGAAAAAACTCAAATATGGGGGAAAATAGAGAGACAAACAAACAAGGAAATATTATCCCCTGCCAGGTGATTCGACAATAACATACGGCTTAACTGAAGGACCAAAAAAAAAATGGTGAAATGAACCAACCTCTGACATACAGACAAATTCTACAGGAAGGGTCGAGGCTTTGTCCGCCATCTATATTCAAATGACTGGGGCGACGGGAATAAATCTAAAGAAGTGACAAGGCTGGCCGAGTTACCTTAGACCCGAGCTCCACCAGGGAGAGACGCCCTCAAAAGCGAGCTGCCTGCAGGCTACTGGGTCCTCACGCCTTCTGCTATTATGACGAAGAACATAGGCAGAGGGAAGGGTGAGGGTGGGGTGGGGGTATTTGACCTAACCTTTAAGGGTGATGTTTTAACCCTTTGAGGATGATGTTTTAACCCTTTGATGATGTTGTTTTAACCCGTTGAGGATGATGTTTTAACCCTTTGAGGATGATGTTTTAACCCTTTGATGATGTTGATTTAACCCTTTGAGGATGATGTTTTAACCCTTTGATGATGTTGATTTAACCCTTTGAGGATGATGTTTTAACCCTTTGATGATGTTGATTTAACCCTTTGAGGATGATGTTTTAACCCTTTGAGGATGATGTTTTAAATTTTTGAGGATGATGTTTTAACCCTTTGAGGATGATGTTTTAACCCTTTGAGGATGATGTTTTACCCTTTGAGGACGATTTTAATCCTCCAGGACTCAAAGGGTTAAGTTGTAGACACGAAAGAAGTGATAAATCAATGTGTAGGGAAAAAACTAAATTAAATAAAAGAAGAAAAAAGAATGAAACAAAAATCTCATCCAGTAGTGTTGTTGAATATCAAATGTCAGAGAGAGAGAGAGAGAGAGAGAGAGAGAGAGAGAGAGAGAGAGAGAGAGAGGAGAGAGAGAGAATTTGGTTTCCTCTGATGCAACACTGTACGATATACTAAATATTTGCTTTGCAGATATTTTTATATAAAACAAAACAAAGGCTACCGTATATTTCTTTGTGTGTGTGTGTGTGTGTGTGTGTGTGTGTGTGTGTGTGTGTGTTTTGTCCGGCCAACTGCCATACCAACAATAGAACCAGTAACTGAAATTATGTAAACAATTGTCTCTTATCAACACACACACACACACACACACACACACACACAACACACACACTTCAGTAAACTTAGGTCGAGAAAATACAGTATTATAGTAGCATTTGTAACTTTGTCTGATTACTGACCCAGCTGACAGTCTTCCTGGTGGCTGATAGTGAGGAGGAGGAGAAGGAAGACGAGGAGGAAGAGGAGGTAATGGGGATAGTGGAGGAGGAGGCATTGGTGATATAGAAGAAGGCTAGGTTAGGTTAGGTTAGGTTATAGGTTAGGTTAGGTTAGGTTACATTCGATAGTTTACAACTTATAATATAATCACATAATACTGTACAAGTTTACAGACCCAAATACTACAGTTCCTGAAAGTTAAATTACAAGAAAGATAGATTTCATTAATTTCCTGTAGTGTCTCTGCCACTCAATAAAAAAATTCCTTCTCAGCCTTTCTTTATTCTCCCCTTTGTTCGTCTCTACTCTTATTCTTATTCATCTCTTCCCACGTCCTATCTGTCAATGTTTATAGAGATATACAACACAATTCCTGAATATAGGATGTATCAGAAAAATGTATATACCCTAACAGAGAGATGTTCGTTAAGGTTCCGTAATTATTTGTATATAAACGTAAGAAAATTCGAATGGAGGAAACTGCAGCGGGCCTATTGGCCCTTACTGGGCAGTCCCATTTACACCCAGCACCATCGCTCATATATCCATCCAACCTATGTTTGAAGCTATCCAGCGTATTCGAGTTAATGATGATGTTTGGTAACTTGTTCCACTCATCCACTACTCTATTTCCAAACCAATGTTTACCTATCTCGCGCCTAGATCTAAATTTGTCTAATTTAAAACTATTGCTACGAGTTCGCTCCTAGTTGGATACTTTGAGTACCTTTGTTATATCACCTTTGTTTAGCCCTGATTCCATTTATACACCTCTATCATATCGCCCCTCACTCTACGTCTTTCGAGGGAGTGCAAATTAAGATGCTTTAACCTGTCTCTGTACTCAAGGTTCCTAATGCCCGGGATTAATCTTGTCATTCTCCTCTGAATTCTTTCTAGGGATTCTATATCCTTTCTGTAGTACGGTGACCAGAACTGAACTGCGTAATCCAAGTGAGGTCTCACAAGCGCAATATATAGTTTTAGGATGACCTCGCTAGTCTTGTAACTAACACTCTTTTGTATGAACCCAAGTACTTTGTTAGCCTTGTTTCGAGCAAATACACATTGTTTACTCGGTTCAAGATTCCTACTTATCATCTTTCTCACAGTCAGATTTCTATATAACATCATTGTTCATCTGGTATCTGGTTTCTCTGTTTACATCTCCTAGACTAAGTACTTTACATATGTCCACATTAACACTGTCCTCCTCACTTGAAGGTCTTTTAGGTCTTCAACAATTGAGGACAAAGTTGGAGTTCTAATAAATAAATTCACGCAATAGTTGTGAAATTATGTAATGAAGTTTGTATATATTTTTTCTGAGACACCTACACACCTGGTTTATTACTACATCCGAGTCAGCAGGTAAGACTCATTAGCATTAGAGGGTTGTCATGTGCTTGTCTCTGAGTGTGTTGTGATGTGTTGACCTCTGAGTGTGTTGTGATTTGTTGACCTCTGAGAGTGTTGTGATTTGTTGTCCTCTGAGTGTGTTGCGATGTGTTGACCTCTGAGTGTATTGTGAATTGTTGACCTCGGAGTGTGTTTTGATAAGTTGACCTCTGAGCGTGTTGTGATGTGTTGATCTGAGTGTATTGTGAAGAGTTGACCTCTAAGTGTGTTGTGATGTGTTAACCTCTAAGTGTGTTGTATATTAAGCCTTCGGTACACAAGGAGGCAACTTGGCCTGTACTGCACTCGACCACCATCACTCCCCAACTTGTAAAACTAGGTACCCATTCTCAGCTGGGTGGACTGGGAGAGCCTCGGCATCAAACCACCGACACTTAGTACAGGAGGCGATAAAGACAGATATAAACAGATGACTTGAGAATAATCACACTGAGGATAACAAGAAATAAAAATTATTCTTTGATGTATTTGTGAAACTGTCCAGGAACAAACCACAGCTGCAAATAATTCCCAAACAGTAGTTAAATATTTGAGACGACATCCAAATTCCCATCCAAGTTTAAGTTGTTTTTCCTACCAACAGACGGTAACAACGCAGCAGTCTCAGGAACAGGAGTTTGGATTCTCTGACTTGATAACGAAAGGACTTGTCTTCACACCCCTAAACTGCTTCTCTCTTATCACGTAAATTTATGGGTTTCTTCCAGCAGCTGAGGAGGGAGGAAATCTTGTGTCGAATTGTAACCTCTCGTTCAATTTATCTTCCACCCATAAGTAAGACCACGAAATCTTGTGTCGTGTTGTAACCTCTCGTTCAATTTATCTTCCACCCATAAGTAAGACCACGAAATCTTGTGTCGTGTTGTAACCTCTCGTTCAACTTATCTTCCACCCGTAAGTAAGACAACGAAATCTTGTGTCGTGTTGTAACCTCTCGTTCATTTTATCTTCCACCCATAAGTAAGACCAGGAAATCTTGTGTCGTGTTGTAACCTCTCGTTCATTTTATCTTCCACCCATAAGTAAGACCAGCAACTCACTCTTAATACTTTGCCTTCAGT